>NW_028242604.1:0-302048 GCF_964263255.1 Lissotriton vulgaris
ACAAATGTGAACTGACGTTCAAAAATGAAACATTTGAAAACGGACCATTTTCCACATTTCTGAAGCATGACGTAATGGGGGGGGTGTTATGTCTTTTGTCGAAAATCAGCCGTTTTTGCTCGAACATTAAATGCCTCCAAATGGTATTTAATTCACTTCCCGGGGTGAAGAAACCCTTTTTGAGAACTCAGAGTGAGTAAATTGGCCATTTTCATGCACTTTTAACCATTCCATAAATCTTGTGTTTAGGGCCCCTGGAAGCATGAAAATCATTTTAAACATGCTAATTTTAGCTCTAACACTGATGATCCACCTACAAATGTGAACTGACGTTCAAAAATAAAACATTTGAAAACGGACCATTTTCCACATTTCTGAAGCATGACGTAATGGGGGGGTTATCTCTTTTGTCGAAAATCAGCTGTTTTTGCTTGAACATTAAATGCCTCCAAATAGTATTGTATTCACTTCCCGGGGTGAAGAAACCCTTTTTGAGAACTCAGAGTGAGTAAATTGGCCATTTTCATGCACTTTAAACCATTCCATAAATCTTGTGTTTAGGGCCCCTGGAAGCATGAAAATCACTTTAAACATGCTAATTTTAGCTCTAACACTGATGATCCACCTACAAATGTGAACTGACGTTCAAAAATAAAACATTTGAAAACCGACCATTTTCCACATTTCTGAAGCATTACGTAATGGGGGGGTGTTATCTCTTTTGTCGAAAATCAGCCGTTTTTGCTTGAACATTAAATGCCTCCAAATGGTATTTAATTCACTTCCCGAGCCCCTGGAAGCATGAAAATCACTTTAAACATGCTAATTTTAGCTCTAACACTGATGATCCACCTACAAATGTGAACTGACGTTCAAAAATAAAACATTTGGAAACGGACCATTTTCCACATTTCTGAAGCATGACGTAATGGGGGGGTGTTATCTCTTTTGTCAAAAATCAGCCGTTTTTGCTCGAACATTAAATGCCTCCAAATGGTATTTAATTCACTTCCCGGGGTGAAGAAACCCTTTTTGAGAACTCAGAGTGAGTAAATTGGCCATTTTCATGCACTTTTAACCATTCCATAAATCTTGTGTTTAGGGCCCCTGGAAGCATGAAAATCACTTTAAACATGCTAATTTTAGCTCTAACACTGATGATCCACCTACAAATGTGAACTGACGTTCAAAAATAAAACATTTGAAAACTGACCATTTTCCACATTTCTGAAGCATGACGTAATGGGGGGGTGTTATCTCTTTTGTCAGAAATCAGCTGTTTTTGCTTGAACATTAAATGCCTCCAAATAGTATTTAATTCACTTCCCGAGCCCCTGGAAGCATGAAAATCACTTTAAACATGCTAATTTTAGCTCTAACACTGATGATCCACCTACAAATGTGAACTGACGTTCAAAAATAAAACATTTGAAAACGGACCATTTTCCACATTTCTGAAGCATGACGTAATGGGGGGGTGTTATCTCTTTTGTCAAAAATCAGCCGTTTGTACTCGAACATTAAATGCCTCCAAATGGTATTTAATTAACTTCCCGGGGTGAAGAAACCCTCTTTGAGAACTCAGAGTGAGTAAATTGGCCATTTTCATGCACTTTTAACCATTCCATAAATCTTGTGTTTAGGGCCCCTGGAAGCATGAAAATCACTTTAAACATGCTAATTTTAGCTCTAACACTGATGATCCACCTACAAATGTGAACTGACGTTCAAAAATAAAACATTTGAAAACGGACCATTTTCCACATTTCTGAAGCATGACGTAATGGGGGGGTGTTATCTCTTTTGTCGAAAATCAGCCGTTTTTGCTCGAACATTAAATGCCTCCAAATAGTATTTAATTCACTTCCCGGGGTGAAGAAACCCTTTTTGAGAACTCAGAGTGAGTAAATTGGCCCTTTTCATGCACTTTTAACCATTCCATAAATCTTGTGTTTAGGGCCCCTGGAAGCATGAAAATTACTTTAAACATGCTAATTTTTATCTCTAACACTGATGATCCACCTACAAATGTGAACTGACGTTCAAAAATAAAACATTTGAAAACGGACCATTTTCCACATTTCTGAAGCATGACGTAATGGGGGGGTGTTATCTCTTTTGTCGAAAATCAGCCTTTTTTGCTTGAACATTAAATGTCTCCAAATGGTATTTAATTCACTTCCCGAGCCCCTGGAAGCATGAAAATAACTTTAAACATGCTAATTTTAGCTCTAACACTGATGATCCACCTACAAATGTGAACTGACGTTCAAAAATAAAACATTTGAAAACGGACCATTTTCCACATTTCTGAAGCATGACGTAATGGGGGGGTGTTATCTCTTTTGTCGAAAATCAGCCGTTTTTGCTCGAACATTAAATGCCTCCAAATGGTATTTAATTCACTTCCCGGGGTGAAGAAACCCTTTTTGAGAACTCAGAGTGAGTAAATTGGCCATTTTCATGCACTTTTAACCATTCCATAAATCTTGTGTTTAGGGCCCCTGGAAGCATGAAAATCACTTTAAACATGCTAATTTTAGCTCTAACACTGATGATCCACCTACAAATGTGAACTGACGTTCAAAAATAAAACATTTGAAAACAGACCATTTTCCACATTTCTGAAGCATGACGTAATGGGGGGGTGTTATCTCTTTTGTCGAAAATCAGCCGTTTTTGCTCTAACATTAAATGCCTCCAAATAGTATTTAATTCACTTCCTGGGGTGAAGAAACCCTTTTTGAGAACTCAGAGTGAGTAAATTGGCCATTTTCATGCACTTTTAACCATTCCATAAATCTTGTGTTTAGGGCCCCTGGAAGCATGAAAATCACTTTAAACATGCTAATTTTAGCTCTAACACTGATGATCCACCTACAAATGTGAACTGACGTTCAAAAATAAAACATTTGAAAACGGACCATTTTCCACATTTCTGAAGCATGACGTAATGGGGGGTGTTATCTCTTTTGTCGAAAATCAGCCTTTTTTGCTTGAACATTAAATGCCTCCAAATGGTATTTAATTCCCTTCCCGAGCCCCTGAAAGCATGAAAATCTCTTTAAACATGCTAATTTTAGCTCTAACACTGATGATCCACCTACAAATGTGAACTGACGTTCAAAAATAAAACATTTGAAAACGGACCATTTTCCACATTTCTGAAGCATGACGAAATGGGGAGGTGTTATCTCTTTTGTCGAAAATCAGCCGTTTTTGCTTGAACATTAAATGCCTCCAAATGGTATTTAATTCACTTCCCGAGCCCCTGGAAGCATGAAAATCACTTTAAACATGCTAATTTTAGCTCTAACACTGATGATCCACCTACAAATGTGAACTGACGTTCAAAAATAAAACATTTGAAAACGGACCATTTTCCACATTTCTGAAGCATGACGTAATGGGGGGGTGTTATCTCTTTTGTCGAAAATCAGCCTTTTTTGCTTGAACATTAAATGCCTCCAAATGGTATTTAATTCACTTCCCGAGCCCCTGGAAGCATGAAAATCACTTTAAACATGCTAATTTTAGCTCTAACACTGATGATCCACCTACAAATGTGAACTGACGTTCAAAAATAAAACATTTGAAAACGGACCATTTTCCACATTTCTGAAGCATGACGTAATGGGGGGGTGTTATCTCTTTTGTCGAAAATCAGCCATTTTTGCTTGAACATTAAATGCCTCCAAATGGTATTTAAGTCACTTCCCGAGGCCCTGGAAGCATGAAAATCACTTTAAACATGCTAATTTTAGCTCTAACACTGATGATCCACCTACAAATGTGAACTGACGTTCAAAAATAAAACATTTGAAAACGGACCATTTTCCACATTTCTGAAGCATGACGTAATGGGGGGCGGGTGTTATCTCTTTTGTCGAAAATCAGCTGTTTTTGCTCGAACATTAAATGCCTCCAAATGGTATTTAATTAACTTCCCGGGGTGAAGAAACCCTTTTTGAGAACTCAGAGTGAGTAAATTGGCCATTTTCATGCACTTTTAACCATTCCATAAATCTTGTGTTTAGGGCCCCTGAAAGCGTTAAAATCACTTTAAACATGCTAATTTTAGCTCTAACACTGATGATCCACCTACAAATGTGAACTGACGTTCAAAAATAAAACATTTGAAAACGGACCATTTTCCACATTTCTGAAGCATGACGTAATGGGGGGGTGTTATCTCTTTTGTCGAAAATCAGCCGTTTGTACTCGAACATTAAATGCCTCCAAATAGTATTGTATTCACTTCCCGGGGTGAAGAAACACTTTTTGAGAACTCAGAGTGAGTAAATAGGCCATTTTCATGCACTTTAAACCATTCCATAAATCTTGTGTTTAGGGCCCCTGGAAGCATGAAAATCACTTTAAACATGCTAATTTTAGCTCTAACACTGATGATCCACCTACAAATGTGAACTGACGTTCAAAAATAAAACATTTGAAAACGGACCATTTTCCACATTTCTGAAGCATGACGTAATGGGGGGGGTGTTATCTCTTTTGTCGAAAATCAGCCGTTTTTGCTTGAACATTAAATGCCTCCAAATGGTATTTAATTCACTTCCCGAGCCCCTGGAAGCATGAAAATCACTTTAAACATGCTAATTTTAGCTCTAACACTGATGATCCACCTACAAATGTGAACTGACGTTCAAAAATAAAACATTTGGAAACGGACCATTTTCCACATTTCTGAAGCATGACGTAATGGGGGGGTGTTATCTCTTTTGTCGAAAATCAGCAGTTTTTGCTTGAACATTAAATGCCTCCAAATGGTATTTAATTCACTTCCCGAGCCCCTGGAAGCATGAAAATCACTTTAAACATGCTAATTTTAGCTCTAACACTGATGATCCACCTACAAATGTGAACTGACGTTCAAAAATAAAACATTTGGAAACGGACCATTTTCCACATTTCAGAAGCATGACGTAATGGGGGGGTTATCTCTTTTGTCGAAAATCAGCTGTTTTTGCTTGAACATTAAATGCCTCCAAATAGTATTTAATTCACTTCCCGGGGTGAAGAAACCCTTTTTGAGAACTCAGAGTGAGTAAATTGGCCATTTTCATGCACTTTAAACCATTCCATAAATCTTGTGTTTAGGGCCCCTGGAAGCATGAAAATCACTTTAAACATGCTAATTTTAGCTCTAACACTGATGATCCACCTACAAATGTGAACTGACGTTCAAAAATAAAACATTTGAAAACGGACCATTTTCCACATTTCTGAAGCATGACGTAATGGGGGGGGTGTTATCTCTTTTGTCGAAAATCAGCCGTTTTTGCTTGAACATTAAATGCCTCCAAATGGTATTTAAGTCACTTCCCGAGGCCCTGGAAGCATGAAAATCACTTTAAACATGCTAATTTTAGCTCTAACACTGATGATCCACCTACAAATGTGAACTGACGTTCAAAAATAAAACATTTGAAAACGGACCATTTTCCACATTTCTGAAGCATGACGTAATGGGGGGGGGTGTTATCTCTTTTGTCGAAAATCAGCTGTTTTTGCTCGAACATTAAATGCCTCCAAATGGTATTTAATTAACTTCCCGGGGTGAAGAAACCCTTTTTGAGAACTCAGAGTGAGTAAATTGGCCATTTTCATGCACTTTTAACCATTCCATAAATCTTGTGTTTAGGGCCCCTGAAAGCGTTAAAATCACTTTAAACGTGCTAATTTTAGCTCTAACACTGATGATCCACCTACAAATGTGAACTGACGTTCAAAAATAAAACATTTGAAAACGGACCATTTTCCACATTTCTGAAGCATGACGTAATGGGGGGGTGTTATCTCTTTTGTCAAAAATCAGCCGTTTTTGCTTGAACATTAAATGCCTCCAAATGGTATTTAATTCACTTCCCGAGCCCCTGGAAGCATGAAAATCACTTTAAACATGCTAATTTTAGCTCTAACACTGATGATCCACCTACAAATGTGAACTGACGTTCAAAAATAAAACATTTGAAAACGGACCATTTTCCACATTTCTGAAGCATGACGTAATGGGGGGGGTGTTATCTCTTTTGTCGAAAATCAGCCGTTTTTGCTCGAACATTAAATGCCTCCAAATGGTATTTAATTCACTTCCCGGGGTGAAGAAACCCTTTTTGAGAACTCAGAGTGAGTAAATTGGCCATTTTCATGCACTTTTAACCATTCCATAAATCTTGTGTTTAGGGCCCCTGGAAGCATGAAAATCACTTTAAACATTCTAATTTTAGCTCTAACACTGATGATCCACCTACAAATGTGAACTGACGTTCAAAAATAAAACATTTGAAAACGGACCATTTTCCACATTTCTGAAGCATGACGTAATGGGGGGATGTTATCTCTTTTGTCGAAAATCAGCCATTTTTGCTCGAACATTAAATGCTTCCAAATGGTATTTAATTCACTTCCCGGGGTGAAGAAACCCTTTTTGAGAACTCAGAGTGAGTAAATTGGCCATTTTCATGCACTTTTAACCATTCCATAAATCTTGTGTTTAGGGCCCCTGGAAGCATGAAAATCACTTTAAACAAGCTAATTTTAGCTCTAACACTGATGATCCACCTACAAATGTGAACTGACGTTCAAAAATAAAACATTTGAAAACTGACCATTTTCCACATTTCTGAAGCATGACGTAATGGGGGGGTGTTATCTCTTTTGTCAGAAATCAGCTGTTTTTGCTTGAACATTAAATGCCTCCAAATAGTATTTAATTCACTTCCTGAGCCCCTGGAAGCATGAAAATCACTTTAAACATGCTAATTTTAGCTCTAACACTGATGATCCACCTACAAATGTGAACTGACGTTCAAAAATAAAACATTTGAAAACGGACCATTTTCCACATTTCTGAAGCATGATGTAATGGGGGGGGTGTTATCTCTTTTGTCGAAAATCAGCCGTTTTTGCTCGAACATTAAATGCCTCCAAATGGTATTTAATTCACTTCCCGAGCCCTTGGAAGCATGAAAATCACTTTAAACATGCTAATTTTAGCTCTAACACTGATGATCCACCTACAAATGTGAACTGACGTTCAAAAATGAAACATTTGAAAACAGACCATTTTCCACATTTCTGAAGCATGACGTAATGGGGGGGTGTTATCTCTTTTGTCGAAAATCAGCCATTTTTGCTCGAACATTAAATGCCTCCAAATGGTATTTAATTCACTTCCCGGGGTGAAGAAACCCTTTTTGAGAACTCAGAGTGAGTAAATTGGCCATTTTCATGCACTTTTAACCATTCCATAAATCTTGTGTTTAGGGCCCCTGGAAGCATGAAAATCACTTTAAACATGCTAATTTTAGCTCTAACACTGATGATCCACCTACAAATGTGAACTGACGTTCAAAAATAAAACATTTGAAAACGGACCATTTTCCACATTTCTGAAGCATGACGTAATGGGGGGGTGTTATCTCTTTTGTCGAAAATCAGCCGTTTTTGCTTGAACATTAAATGCCTCCAAATGGTATTTAATTCACTTCCCGAGCCCATGGAAGCATGAAAATCACTTTAAACATGCTAATTTTAGCTCTAACACTGATGATCCACCTACAAATGTGAACTGACGTTCAAAAATAAAACATTTGAAAACGGACCATTTTCCACATTTCTGAAGCATGACGTAATGGGGGGGTTATCTCTTTTGTCGAAAATCAGCTGTTTTTGCTTGAACATTAAATGCCTCCAAATAGTATTGTATTCACTTCCCGGGGTGAAGAAACTTTTTTTGAGAACTCAGAGTGAGTAAATAGGCCATTTTCATGCACTTTAAACCATTCCATAAATCTTGTGTTTAGGGCCCCTGGAAGCATGAAAATCACTTTAAACATGCTAATTTTAGCTCTAACACTGATGATCCACCTACAAATGTGAACTGACGTTCAAAAATAAAACATTTGGAAACGGACCATTTTCCACATTTCTGAAGCATGACGTAATGGGGGGGTGTTATCTCTTTTGTCGAAAATCAGCAGTTTTTGCTTGAACATTAAATGCCTCCAAATGGTATTTAATTCACTTCCCGGGGTGAAGAAACCCTTTTTGAGAACTCAGAGTGAGTAAATTGGCCATTTTCATGCACTTTTAACCATTCCATAAATCTTGTGTTTAGGGCCCCTGGAAGCATGAAAATCACTTTAAACATGCTAATTTTAGCTCTAACACTGATGATCCACCTACAAATGTGAACTGACGTTCAAAAATAAAACATTTGAAAACGGACCATTTTCCACATTTCTGAAGCATGACGTAATGGGGGGTGTTATCTCTTTTGTCGAGATCAGCCGTTTGTGCTCGAACATTAAATGCCTCCAAATGGTATTTAATTAACTTCCCGGGGTGAAGAAACCCTTTTTGAGAACTCAGAGTGAGTAAATTGGCCATTTTCATGCACTTTTAACCATTCCATAAATCTTGTGTTTAGGACCCCTGGAAGCATGAAAATCACTTTAAACATACTAATTTTAGCTCTAACACTGATGATCCACCTACAAATGTGAACTGACGTTCAAAAATAAAACATTTAAAAACGGACCATTTTCCACATTTCTGAAGCATGACGTAATGGGGGGGTGTTATCTCTTTTGTCGAAAATCAGCCGTTTTTGCTTGAACATTAAATGCCTCCAAATGGTATTTAATTCACTTCCCGAGCCCCTGGAAGCATGAAAATCACTTTAAACATGCTAATTTTAGCTCTAACACTGATGATCCACCTACAAATGTGAACTGACGTTCAAAAATAAAACATTTGAAAACGGACCATTTTCCACATTTCGGAAGCATGACGTAATGGGGGGGTGTTATCTCTTTTGTCGAAAATCAGCCGTTTTTGCTCGAACATTAAATGCCTCCAAATGGTATTTAATTAACTTCCCGGGGTGAAGAAACCCCTTTTGAGGACTCAGAGTGAGTAAATTGGCCATTTTCATGCACTTTTAACCATTCCATAAATCTTGTGTTTAGGGCCCCTGGAAGCATGAAAATCACTTTAAACATGCTAATTTTAGCTCTAAAACTGATGATCCACCTACAAATGTGAACTGACGTTCAAAAATAAAACATTTGAAAATAGACCATTTTCCACATTTCTGAAGCATGACGTAATGGGGGGCTGTTATCTCTTTTGTCGAAAATCAGCCGTTTTTGCTTGAACATTAAATGCCTCCAAATGGTATTTAATTCACTTCCTGAGCCCCTGGAAGCATGAAAATCACTTTAAACATGCTAATTTTAGCTCTAACACTGATGATCCACCTACAAATGTGAACTGACGTTCAAAAATAAAACATTTGAAAACGGACCATTTTCCACATTTCTGAAGCATGACGTAATGGGGGGGTGTTATCTCTTTTGTCGAAAATCAGCAGTTTTTGCTTGAACATTAAATGCCTCCAAATGGTATTTAATTCACTTCCCGAGCCCCTGGAAGCATGAAAATCACTTTAAACATGCTAATTTTAGCTCTAACACTGATGATCCACCTACAAATGTGAACTGACGTTCAAAAATAAAACATTTGGAAACGGACCATTTTCCACATTTCTGAAGCATGACGTAATGGGGGGGTGTTATCTCTTTTGTCGAAAATCAGCTGTTTTTGCTTGAACATTAAATGCCTCCAAATAGTATTTAATTCACTTCCCGGGGTGAAGAAACCCTTTTTGAGAACTCAGAGTGAGTAAATTGGCCATTTTCATGCACTTTAAACCATTCCATAAATCTTGTGTTTAGGGCCCCTGGAAGCATGAAAATCACTTTAAACATGCTAATTTTAGCTCTAACACTGATGATCCACCTACAAATGTGAACTGACGTTCAAAAATAAAACATTTGAAAACGGACCATTTTCCACATTTCTGAAGCATGACGTAATGGGGGGTGTTATCTCTTTTGTCGAAAATCAGCCGTTTTTGCTTGAACATTAAATGCCTCCAAATGGTATTTAAGTCACTTCCCGGGGTGAAGAAACCCTTTTTGAGAACTCAGAGTGAGTAAATTGGCCATTTTCATGCACTTTTAACCATTCCATAAATCTTGTGTTTAGGGCCCCTGGAAGCATGAAAATCACTTTAAACATGCTAATTTTAGCTCTAACACTGATGATCCACCTACAAATGTGAACTGACGTTCAAAAATAAAACATTTGAAAACGGACCATTTTCCACATTTCTGAAGCATGACGTAATGGGGGGGTGTTATCTCTTTTGTTGAAAATCAGCCGTTTTTGCTTGAACATTAAATGCCTCCAAATGGTATTTAATTCACTTCCCGAGCCCCTGGAAGCATGAAAATCACTTTAAACATGCTAATTTTAGCTCTAACACTGATGATCCACCTACAAATGTGAACTGACGTTCAAAAATAAAACATTTGAAAACGGACCATTTTCCACATTTCTGAAGCATGACGTAATGGGGGGGTGTTATCTCTTTTGTCGAAAATCAGCCTTTTTTGCTTGAACATTAAATGCCTCCAAATGGTATTTAATTCACTTCCCGAGCCCCTGGAAGCATGAAAATCACTTTAAACATGCTAATTTTAGCTCTAACACTGATGATCCACCTACAAATGTGAACTGACGTTCAAAAATAAAACATTTGAAAACGGACCATTTTCCACATTTCTGAAGCATGACGTAATGGGGGGGTTATCTCTTTTGTCGAAAATCAGCTGTTTTTGCTTGAACATTAAATGCCTCCAAATAGTATTTAATTCACTTCCCGGGGTGAAGAAACCCTTTTTGAGAACTCAGAGTGAGTAAATTGGCCATTTTCATGCACTTTAAACCATTCCATAAATCTTGTGTTTAGGGCCCCTGGAAGCATGAAAATCACTTTAAACATGCTAATTTTAGCTCTAACACTGATGATCCACCTACAAATGTGAACTGACGTTCAAAAATAAAACATTTGAAAACGGACCATTTTCCACATTTCTGAAGCATGACGTAATGGGGGGGTGTTATCTCTTTTGTCGAAAATCAGCCGTTTTTGCTTGAACATTAAATGCCTCCAAATGGTATTTAAGTCACTCCCGAGGCCCTGGAAGCATGAAAATCACTTTAAACATGCTAATTTTAGCTCTAACACTGATCATCCACCTACAAATGTGAACTGACGTTCAAAAATAAAACATTTGAAAACGGACCATTTTCCACATTTCTGAAGCATGACGTAATGGGGGGGGTGTTATCTCTTTTGTCGAAAATCAGCTGTTTTTGCTCGAACATTAAATGCCTCCAAATGGTATTTAATTAACTTCCCGGGGTGAAGAAACCCTTTTTGAGAACTCAGAGTGAGTAAATTGGCCATTTTCATGCACTTTTAACCATTCCATAAATCTTGTGTTTAGGGCCCCTGAAAGCGTTAAAATCACTTTAAACGTGCTAATTTTAGATCTAACACTGATGATCCACCTACAAATGTGAACTGACGTTCAAAAATGAAACATTTGAAAACGGACCATTTTCCACATTTCTGAAGCATGACGTAATGGGGGGGGTGTTATCTCTTTTGTCGAAAATCAGCCGTTTTTGCTTGAACATTAAATGCCTCCAAATGGTATTTAATTCACTTCCCGAGCCCTTGGAAGCATGAAAATTACTTTAAACATGCTAATTTTAGCTCTAACACTGATGATCCACCTACAAATGTGAACTGACGTTCAAAAATGAAACATTGAAAACGGACCATTTTCCACATTTCTGAAGCATGACGTAATGGGGGGGTGTTATCTCTTTTGTCGAAAATCAGCCGTTTTTGCTCGAACATTAAATGCCTCCAAATGGTATTTAATTCACTTCCCGGGGTGAAGAAACCCTTTTTGAGAACTCAGAGTGAGTAAATTGGCCATTTTCATGCACTTTTAACCATTCCATAAATCTTGTGTTTAGGGCCCCTGGAAGCATGAAAATCACCTTAAACATGCTAATTTTAGCTCTAACACTGATGATCCACCTACAAATGTGAACTGACGTTCAAAAATGAAACATTTGAAAACGGACCATTTTCCACATTTCTGAAGCATGACGTAATGGGGGGGGTGTTATGTCTTTTGTCGAAAATCAGCCGTTTTTGCTCGAACATTAAATGCCTCCAAATGGTATTTAATTCACTTCCCGGGGTGAAGAAACCCTTTTTGAGAACTCAGAGTGAGTAAATTGGCCATTTTCATGCACTTTTAACCATTCCATAAATCTTGTGTTTAGGGCCCCTGGAAGCATGAAAATCATTTTAAACATGCTAATTTTAGCTCTAACACTGATGATCCACCTACAAATGTGAACTGACGTTCAAAAATAAAACATTTGAAAACGGACCATTTTCCACATTTCTGAAGCATGACGTAATGGGGGGGTTATCTCTTTTGTCGAAAATCAGCTGTTTTTGCTTGAACATTAAATGCCTCCAAATAGTATTGTATTCACTTCCCGGGGTGAAGAAACCCTTTTTGAGAACTCAGAGTGAGTAAATTGGCCATTTTCATGCACTTTAAACCATTCCATAAATCTTGTGTTTAGGGCCCCTGGAAGCATGAAAATCACTTTAAACATGCTAATTTTAGCTCTAACACTGATGATCCACCTACAAATGTGAACTGACGTTCAAAAATAAAACATTTGAAAACCGACCATTTTCCACATTTCTGAAGCATTACGTAATGGGGGGGTGTTATCTCTTTTGTCGAAAATCAGCCGTTTTTGCTTGAACATTAAATGCCTCCAAATGGTATTTAATTCACTTCCCGAGCCCCTGGAAGCATGAAAATCACTTTAAACATGCTAATTTTAGCTCTAACACTGATGATCCACCTACAAATGTGAACTGACGTTCAAAAATAAAACATTTGGAAACGGACCATTTTCCACATTTCTGAAGCATGACGTAATGGGGGGGTGTTATCTCTTTTGTCAAAAATCAGCCGTTTTTGCTCGAACATTAAATGCCTCCAAATGGTATTTAATTCACTTCCCGGGGTGAAGAAACCCTTTTTGAGAACTCAGAGTGAGTAAATTGGCCATTTTCATGCACTTTTAACCATTCCATAAATCTTGTGTTTAGGGCCCCTGGAAGCATGAAAATCACTTTAAACATGCTAATTTTAGCTCTAACACTGATGATCCACCTACAAATGTGAACTGACGTTCAAAAATAAAACATTTGAAAACTGACCATTTTCCACATTTCTGAAGCATGACGTAATGGGGGGGTGTTATCTCTTTTGTCAGAAATCAGCTGTTTTTGCTTGAACATTAAATGCCTCCAAATAGTATTTAATTCACTTCCCGAGCCCCTGGAAGCATGAAAATCACTTTAAACATGCTAATTTTAGCTCTAACACTGATGATCCACCTACAAATGTGAACTGACGTTCAAAAATAAAACATTTGAAAACGGACCATTTTCCACATTTCTGAAGCATGACGTAATGGGGGGGTGTTATCTCTTTTGTCAAAAATCAGCCGTTTGTACTCGAACATTAAATGCCTCCAAATGGTATTTAATTAACTTCCCGGGGTGAAGAAACCCTCTTTGAGAACTCAGAGTGAGTAAATTGGCCATTTTCATGCACTTTTAACCATTCCATAAATCTTGTGTTTAGGGCCCCTGGAAGCATGAAAATCACTTTAAACATGCTAATTTTAGCTCTAACACTGATGATCCACCTACAAATGTGAACTGACGTTCAAAAATAAAACATTTGAAAACGGACCATTTTCCACATTTCTGAAGCATGACGTAATGGGGGGGTGTTATCTCTTTTGTCGAAAATCAGCCGTTTTTGCTCGAACATTAAATGCCTCCAAATAGTATTTAATTCACTTCCCGGGGTGAAGAAACCCTTTTTGAGAACTCAGAGTGAGTAAATTGGCCCTTTTCATGCACTTTTAACCATTCCATAAATCTTGTGTTTAGGGCCCCTGGAAGCATGAAAATTACTTTAAACATGCTAATTTTTATCTCTAACACTGATGATCCACCTACAAATGTGAACTGACGTTCAAAAATAAAACATTTGAAAACGGACCATTTTCCACATTTCTGAAGCATGACGTAATGGGGGGGTGTTATCTCTTTTGTCGAAAATCAGCCTTTTTTGCTTGAACATTAAATGTCTCCAAATGGTATTTAATTCACTTCCCGAGCCCCTGGAAGCATGAAAATAACTTTAAACATGCTAATTTTAGCTCTAACACTGATGATCCACCTACAAATGTGAACTGACGTTCAAAAATAAAACATTTGAAAACGGACCATTTTCCACATTTCTGAAGCATGACGTAATGGGGGGGTGTTATCTCTTTTGTCGAAAATCAGCCGTTTTTGCTCGAACATTAAATGCCTCCAAATGGTATTTAATTCACTTCCCGGGGTGAAGAAACCCTTTTTGAGAACTCAGAGTGAGTAAATTGGCCATTTTCATGCACTTTTAACCATTCCATAAATCTTGTGTTTAGGGCCCCTGGAAGCATGAAAATCACTTTAAACATGCTAATTTTAGCTCTAACACTGATGATCCACCTACAAATGTGAACTGACGTTCAAAAATAAAACATTTGAAAACAGACCATTTTCCACATTTCTGAAGCATGACGTAATGGGGGGGTGTTATCTCTTTTGTCGAAAATCAGCCGTTTTTGCTCTAACATTAAATGCCTCCAAATAGTATTTAATTCACTTCCTGGGGTGAAGAAACCCTTTTTGAGAACTCAGAGTGAGTAAATTGGCCATTTTCATGCACTTTTAACCATTCCATAAATCTTGTGTTTAGGGCCCCTGGAAGCATGAAAATCACTTTAAACATGCTAATTTTAGCTCTAACACTGATGATCCACCTACAAATGTGAACTGACGTTCAAAAATAAAACATTTGAAAACGGACCATTTTCCACATTTCTGAAGCATGACGTAATGGGGGGTGTTATCTCTTTTGTCGAAAATCAGCCTTTTTTGCTTGAACATTAAATGCCTCCAAATGGTATTTAATTCCCTTCCCGAGCCCCTGAAAGCATGAAAATCTCTTTAAACATGCTAATTTTAGCTCTAACACTGATGATCCACCTACAAATGTGAACTGACGTTCAAAAATAAAACATTTGAAAACGGACCATTTTCCACATTTCTGAAGCATGACGAAATGGGGAGGTGTTATCTCTTTTGTCGAAAATCAGCCGTTTTTGCTTGAACATTAAATGCCTCCAAATGGTATTTAATTCACTTCCCGAGCCCCTGGAAGCATGAAAATCACTTTAAACATGCTAATTTTAGCTCTAACACTGATGATCCACCTACAAATGTGAACTGACGTTCAAAAATAAAACATTTGAAAACGGACCATTTTCCACATTTCTGAAGCATGACGTAATGGGGGGGTGTTATCTCTTTTGTCGAAAATCAGCCTTTTTTGCTTGAACATTAAATGCCTCCAAATGGTATTTAATTCACTTCCCGAGCCCCTGGAAGCATGAAAATCACTTTAAACATGCTAATTTTAGCTCTAACACTGATGATCCACCTACAAATGTGAACTGACGTTCAAAAATAAAACATTTGAAAACGGACCATTTTCCACATTTCTGAAGCATGACGTAATGGGGGGGTGTTATCTCTTTTGTCGAAAATCAGCCATTTTTGCTTGAACATTAAATGCCTCCAAATGGTATTTAAGTCACTTCCCGAGGCCCTGGAAGCATGAAAATCACTTTAAACATGCTAATTTTAGCTCTAACACTGATGATCCACCTACAAATGTGAACTGACGTTCAAAAATAAAACATTTGAAAACGGACCATTTTCCACATTTCTGAAGCATGACGTAATGGGGGGCGGGTGTTATCTCTTTTGTCGAAAATCAGCTGTTTTTGCTCGAACATTAAATGCCTCCAAATGGTATTTAATTAACTTCCCGGGGTGAAGAAACCCTTTTTGAGAACTCAGAGTGAGTAAATTGGCCATTTTCATGCACTTTTAACCATTCCATAAATCTTGTGTTTAGGGCCCCTGAAAGCGTTAAAATCACTTTAAACATGCTAATTTTAGCTCTAACACTGATGATCCACCTACAAATGTGAACTGACGTTCAAAAATAAAACATTTGAAAACGGACCATTTTCCACATTTCTGAAGCATGACGTAATGGGGGGGTGTTATCTCTTTTGTCGAAAATCAGCCGTTTGTACTCGAACATTAAATGCCTCCAAATAGTATTGTATTCACTTCCCGGGGTGAAGAAACACTTTTTGAGAACTCAGAGTGAGTAAATAGGCCATTTTCATGCACTTTAAACCATTCCATAAATCTTGTGTTTAGGGCCCCTGGAAGCATGAAAATCACTTTAAACATGCTAATTTTAGCTCTAACACTGATGATCCACCTACAAATGTGAACTGACGTTCAAAAATAAAACATTTGAAAACGGACCATTTTCCACATTTCTGAAGCATGACGTAATGGGGGGGGTGTTATCTCTTTTGTCGAAAATCAGCCGTTTTTGCTTGAACATTAAATGCCTCCAAATGGTATTTAATTCACTTCCCGAGCCCCTGGAAGCATGAAAATCACTTTAAACATGCTAATTTTAGCTCTAACACTGATGATCCACCTACAAATGTGAACTGACGTTCAAAAATAAAACATTTGGAAACGGACCATTTTCCACATTTCTGAAGCATGACGTAATGGGGGGGTGTTATCTCTTTTGTCGAAAATCAGCAGTTTTTGCTTGAACATTAAATGCCTCCAAATGGTATTTAATTCACTTCCCGAGCCCCTGGAAGCATGAAAATCACTTTAAACATGCTAATTTTAGCTCTAACACTGATGATCCACCTACAAATGTGAACTGACGTTCAAAAATAAAACATTTGGAAACGGACCATTTTCCACATTTCTGAAGCATGACGTAATGGGGGGGTGTTATCTCTTTTGTCGAAAATCAGCAGTTTTTGCTTGAACATTAAATGCCTCCAAATGGTATTTAATTCACTTCCCGGGGTGAAGAAACCCTTTTTGAGAACTCAGAGTGAGTAAATTGGCCATTTTCATGCACTTTTAACCATTCCATAAATCTTGTGTTTAGGGCCCCTGGAAGCATGAAAATCACTTTAAACATGCTAATTTTAGCTCTAACACTGATGATCCACCTACAAATGTGAACTGACGTTCAAAAATAAAACATTTGAAAACGGACCATTTTCCACATTTCTGAAGCATGACGTAATGGGGGGGTGTTATCTCTTTTGTCGAAAATCAGCCGTTTTTGCTTGAACATTAAATGCCTCCAAATGGTATTTAATTCACTTCCCGAGCCCCTGGAAGCATGAAAATCACTTTAAACATGCTAATTTTACCTCTAACACTGATGATCCACCTACAAATGTGAACTGACGTTCAAAAATAAAACATTTGAAAACGGACCATTTTCCACATTTCTGAAGCATGACGTAATGGGGGGGTGTTATCTCTTTTGTCGAAAATCAGCCTTTTTTGCTTGAACATTAAATGCCTCCAAATGGTATTTAATTCACTTCCCGAGCCCCTGGAAGCATGAAAATCACTTTAAACATGCTAATTTTAGCTCTAACACTGATGATCCACCTACAAATGTGAACTGACGTTCAAAAATAAAACATTTGAAAACGGACCATTTTCCACATTTCAGAAGCATGACGTAATGGGGGGGTTATCTCTTTTGTCGAAAATCAGCTGTTTTTGCTTGAACATTAAATGCCTCCAAATAGTATTTAATTCACTTCCCGGGGTGAAGAAACCCTTTTTGAGAACTCAGAGTGAGTAAATTGGCCATTTTCATGCACTTTAAACCATTCCATAAATCTTGTGTTTAGGGCCCCTGGAAGCATGAAAATCACTTTAAACATGCTAATTTTAGCTCTAACACTGATGATCCACCTACAAATGTGAACTGACGTTCAAAAATAAAACATTTGAAAACGGACCATTTTCCACATTTCTGAAGCATGACGTAATGGGGGGGGTGTTATCTCTTTTGTCGAAAATCAGCCGTTTTTGCTTGAACATTAAATGCCTCCAAATGGTATTTAAGTCACTTCCCGAGGCCCTGGAAGCATGAAAATCACTTTAAACATGCTAATTTTAGCTCTAACACTGATGATCCACCTACAAATGTGAACTGACGTTCAAAAATAAAACATTTGAAAACGGACCATTTTCCACATTTCTGAAGCATGACGTAATGGGGGGGGGTGTTATCTCTTTTGTCGAAAATCAGCTGTTTTTGCTCGAACATTAAATGCCTCCAAATGGTATTTAATTAACTTCCCGGGGTGAAGAAACCCTTTTTGAGAACTCAGAGTGAGTAAATTGGCCATTTTCATGCACTTTTAACCATTCCATAAATCTTGTGTTTAGGGCCCCTGAAAGCGTTAAAATCACTTTAAACGTGCTAATTTTAGCTCTAACACTGATGATCCACCTACAAATGTGAACTGACGTTCAAAAATAAAACATTTGAAAACGGACCATTTTCCACATTTCTGAAGCATGACGTAATGGGGGGGTGTTATCTCTTTTGTCAAAAATCAGCCGTTTTTGCTTGAACATTAAATGCCTCCAAATGGTATTTAATTCACTTCCCGAGCCCCTGGAAGCATGAAAATCACTTTAAACATGCTAATTTTAGCTCTAACACTGATGATCCACCTACAAATGTGAACTGACGTTCAAAAATAAAACATTTGAAAACGGACCATTTTCCACATTTCTGAAGCATGACGTAATGGGGGGGGTGTTATCTCTTTTGTCGAAAATCAGCCGTTTTTGCTCGAACATTAAATGCCTCCAAATGGTATTTAATTCACTTCCCGGGGTGAAGAAACCCTTTTTGAGAACTCAGAGTGAGTAAATTGGCCATTTTCATGCACTTTTAACCATTCCATAAATCTTGTGTTTAGGGCCCCTGGAAGCATGAAAATCACTTTAAACATTCTAATTTTAGCTCTAACACTGATGATCCACCTACAAATGTGAACTGACGTTCAAAAATAAAACATTTGAAAACGGACCATTTTCCACATTTCTGAAGCATGACGTAATGGGGGGATGTTATCTCTTTTGTCGAAAATCAGCCATTTTTGCTCGAACATTAAATGCTTCCAAATGGTATTTAATTCACTTCCCGGGGTGAAGAAACCCTTTTTGAGAACTCAGAGTGAGTAAATTGGCCATTTTCATGCACTTTTAACCATTCCATAAATCTTGTGTTTAGGGCCCCTGGAAGCATGAAAATCACTTTAAACAAGCTAATTTTAGCTCTAACACTGATGATCCACCTACAAATGTGAACTGACGTTCAAAAATAAAACATTTGAAAACTGACCATTTTCCACATTTCTGAAGCATGACGTAATGGGGGGGTGTTATCTCTTTTGTCAGAAATCAGCTGTTTTTGCTTGAACATTAAATGCCTCCAAATAGTATTTAATTCACTTCCTGAGCCCCTGGAAGCATGAAAATCACTTTAAACATGCTAATTTTAGCTCTAACACTGATGATCCACCTACAAATGTGAACTGACGTTCAAAAATAAAACATTTGAAAACGGACCATTTTCCACATTTCTGAAGCATGATGTAATGGGGGGGTGTTATCTCTTTTGTCGAAAATCAGCCGTTTTTGCTCGAACATTAAATGCCTCCAAATGGTATTTAATTCACTTCCCGAGCCCTTGGAAGCATGAAAATCACTTTAAACATGCTAATTTTAGCTCTAACACTGATGATCCACCTACAAATGTGAACTGACGTTCAAAAATGAAACATTTGAAAACAGACCATTTTCCACATTTCTGAAGCATGACGTAATGGGGGGGTGTTATCTCTTTTGTCGAAAATCAGCCATTTTTGCTCGAACATTAAATGCCTCCAAATGGTATTTAATTCACTTCCCGGGGTGAAGAAACCCTTTTTGAGAACTCAGAGTGAGTAAATTGGCCATTTTCATGCACTTTTAACCATTCCATAAATCTTGTGTTTAGGGCCCCTGGAAGCATGAAAATCACTTTAAACATGCTAATTTTAGCTCTAACACTGATGATCCACCTACAAATGTGAACTGACGTTCAAAAATAAAACATTTGAAAACGGACCATTTTCCACATTTCTGAAGCATGACGTAATGGGGGGGTGTTATCTCTTTTGTCGAAAATCAGCCGTTTTTGCTTGAACATTAAATGCCTCCAAATGGTATTTAATTCACTTCCCGAGCCCATGGAAGCATGAAAATCACTTTAAACATGCTAATTTTAGCTCTAACACTGATGATCCACCTACAAATGTGAACTGACGTTCAAAAATAAAACATTTGAAAACGGACCATTTTCCACATTTCTGAAGCATGACGTAATGGGGGGGTTATCTCTTTTGTCGAAAATCAGCTGTTTTTGCTTGAACATTAAATGCCTCCAAATAGTATTGTATTCACTTCCCGGGGTGAAGAAACTTTTTTTGAGAACTCAGAGTGAGTAAATAGGCCATTTTCATGCACTTTAAACCATTCCATAAATCTTGTGTTTAGGGCCCCTGGAAGCATGAAAATCACTTTAAACATGCTAATTTTAGCTCTAACACTGATGATCCACCTACAAATGTGAACTGACGTTCAAAAATAAAACATTTGGAAACGGACCATTTTCCACATTTCTGAAGCATGACGTAATGGGGGGGTGTTATCTCTTTTGTCGAAAATCAGCAGTTTTTGCTTGAACATTAAATGCCTCCAAATGGTATTTAATTCACTTCCCGGGGTGAAGAAACCCTTTTTGAGAACTCAGAGTGAGTAAATTGGCCATTTTCATGCACTTTTAACCATTCCATAAATCTTGTGTTTAGGGCCCCTGGAAGCATGAAAATCACTTTAAACATGCTAATTTTAGCTCTAACACTGATGATCCACCTACAAATGTGAACTGACGTTCAAAAATAAAACATTTGAAAACGGACCATTTTCCACATTTCTGAAGCATGACGTAATGGGGGGTGTTATCTCTTTTGTCGAGATCAGCCGTTTGTGCTCGAACATTAAATGCCTCCAAATGGTATTTAATTATCTTCCCGGGGTGAAGAAACCCTTTTTGAGAACTCAGAGTGAGTAAATTGGCCATTTTCATGCACTTTTAACCATTCCATAAATCTTGTGTTTAGGACCCCTGGAAGCATGAAAATCACTTTAAACATACTAATTTTAGCTCTAACACTGATGATCCACCTACAAATGTGAACTGACGTTCAAAAATAAAACATTTAAAAACGGACCATTTTCCACATTTCTGAAGCATGACGTAATGGGGGGGTGTTATCTCTTTTGTCGAAAATCAGCCGTTTTTGCTTGAACATTAAATGCCTCCAAATGGTATTTAATTCACTTCCCGAGCCCCTGGAAGCATGAAAATCACTTTAAACATGCTAATTTTAGCTCTAACACTGATGATCCACCTACAAATGTGAACTGACGTTCAAAAATAAAACATTTGAAAACGGACCATTTTCCACATTTCGGAAGCATGACGTAATGGGGGGGTGTTATCTCTTTTGTCGAAAATCAGCCGTTTTTGCTCGAACATTAAATGCCTCCAAATGGTATTTAATTAACTTCCCGGGGTGAAGAAACCCCTTTTGAGGACTCAGAGTGAGTAAATTGGCCATTTTCATGCACTTTTAACCATTCCATAAATCTTGTGTTTAGGGCCCCTGGAAGCATGAAAATCACTTTAAACATGCTAATTTTAGCTCTAAAACTGATGATCCACCTACAAATGTGAACTGACGTTCAAAAATAAAACATTTGAAAATAGACCATTTTCCACATTTCTGAAGCATGACGTAATGGGGGGCTGTTATCTCTTTTGTCGAAAATCAGCCGTTTTTGCTTGAACATTAAATGCCTCCAAATGGTATTTAATTCACTTCCTGAGCCCCTGGAAGCATGAAAATCACTTTAAACATGCTAATTTTAGCTCTAACACTGATGATCCACCTACAAATGTGAACTGACGTTCAAAAATAAAACATTTGAAAACGGACCATTTTCCAAATTTCTGAAGCATGACGTAATGGGGGGTGTTATCTCTTTTGTCGAAAATCAGCCGTTTTTGCCTGAACATTAAATGCCTCCAAATGGTATTTAATTCACTTCCCGGGGTGAAGAAACGCTTTTTGAGAACTCAGAGTGAGTAAATTGGCCATTTTCATGCACTTTTAACCATTCCATAAATCTTGTGTTTAGGGCCCCTGGAAGCATGAAAATCACTTTAAACATGCTAATTTTAGCTCTAACACTGATGATCCACCTACAAATGTGAACTGACGTTCAAAAATGAAACATTTGAAAACAGACCATTTTCCACATTTCTGAAGCATGACGTAATGGGGGGGTGTTATCTCTTTTGTCGAAAATCAGCCATTTTTGCTCGAACATTAAATGCCTCCAAATGGTATTTAATTCACTTCCCGGGGTGAAGAAACTCTTTTTGAGAACTCAGAGTGAGTAAATTGGCCATTTTCATGCACTTTTAACCATTCCATAAATCTTGTGTTTAGGGCCCCTGGAAGCATGAAAATCACTTTAAACATGCTAATTTTAGCTCTAACACTGATGATCCACCTACAAATGTGAACTGACGTTCAAAAATAAAACATTTGAAAACGGACCATTTTCCACATTTCTGAAGCATGACGTAATGGGGGGGTGTTATCTCTTTTGTCGAAAATCAGCCGTTTTTGCTTGAACATTAAATGCCTCCAAATGGTATTTAATTCACTTCCCGAGCCCATGGAAGCATGAAAATCACTTTAAACATGCTAATTTTAGCTCTAACACTGATGATCCACCTACAAATGTGAACTGACGTTCAAAAATAAAACATTTGAAAACGGACCATTTTCCACATTTCTGAAGCATGACGTAATGGGGGGGTTATCTCTTTTGTCGAAAATCAGCTGTTTTTGCTTGAACATTAAATGCCTCCAAATAGTATTGTATTCACTTCCCGGGGTGAAGAAACTTTTTTTGAGAACTCAGAGTGAGTAAATAGGCCATTTTCATGCACTTTAAACCATTCCATAAATCTTGTGTTTAGGGCCCCTGGAAGCATGAAAATCACTTTAAACATGCTAATTTTAGCTCTAACACTGATGATCCACCTACAAATGTGAACTGACGTTCAAAAATAAAACATTTGGAAACGGACCATTTTCCACATTTCTGAAGCATGACGTAATGGGGGGGTGTTATCTCTTTTGTCGAAAATCAGCAGTTTTTGCTTGAACATTAAATGCCTCCAAATGGTATTTAATTCACTTCCCGGGGTGAAGAAACTCTTTTTGAGAACTCAGAGTGAGTAAATTGGCCATTTTCATGCACTTTTAACCATTCCATAAATCTTGTGTTTAGGGCCCCTGGAAGCATGAAAATCACTTTAAACATGCTAATTTTAGCTCTAACACTGATGATCCACCTACAAATGTGAACTGACGTTCAAAAATAAAACATTTGAAAACGGACCATTTTCCACATTTCTGAAGCATGACGTAATGGGGGGGTGTTATCTCTTTTGTCGAAAATCAGCCGTTTTTGCTTGAACATTAAATGCCTCCAAATGGTATTTAATTCACTTCCCGAGCCCATGGAAGCATGAAAATCACTTTAAACATGCTAATTTTAGCTCTAACACTGATGATCCACCTACAAATGTGAACTGACGTTCAAAAATAAAACATTTGAAAACGGACCATTTTCCACATTTCTGAAGCATGACGTAATGGGGGGGTTATCTCTTTTGTCGAAAATCAGCTGTTTTTGCTTGAACATTAAATGCCTCCAAATAGTATTGTATTCACTTCCCGGGGTGAAGAAACTTTTTTTGAGAACTCAGAGTGAGTAAATAGGCCATTTTCATGCACTTTAAACCATTCCATAAATCTTGTGTTTAGGGCCCCTGGAAGCATGAAAATCACTTTAAACATGCTAATTTTAGCTCTAACACTGATGATCCACCTACAAATGTGAACTGACGTTCAAAAATAAAACATTTGGAAACGGACCATTTTCCACATTTCTGAAGCATGACGTAATGGGGGGGTGTTATCTCTTTTGTCGAAAATCAGCAGTTTTTGCTTGAACATTAAATGCCTCCAAATGGTATTTAATTCACTTCCCGGGGTGAAGAAACCCTTTTTGAGAACTCAGAGTGAGTAAATTGGCCATTTTCATGCACTTTTAACCATTCCATAAATCTTGTGTTTAGGGCCCCTGGAAGCATGAAAATCACTTTAAACATGCTAATTTTAGCTCTAACACTGATGATCCACCTACAAATGTGAACTGACGTTCAAAAATAAAACATTTGAAAACGGACCATTTTCCACATTTCTGAAGCATGACATAATGGGGGGTGTTATCTCTTTTGTCGAGATCAGCCGTTTGTGCTCGAACATTAAATGCCTCCAAATGGTATTTAATTAACTTCCCGGGGTGAAGAAACCCTTTTTGAGAACTCAGAGTGAGTAAATTGGCCATTTTCATGCACTTTTAACCATTCCATAAATCTTGTGTTTAGGACCCCTGGAAGCATGAAAATCACTTTAAACATGCTAATTTTAGCTCTAACACTGATGATCCACCTACAAATGTGAACTGACGTTCAAAAATAAAACATTTAAAAACGGACCATTTTCCACATTTCTGAAGCATGACGTAATGGGGGGGTGTTATCTCTTTTGTCGAAAATCAGCCGTTTTTGCTTGAACATTAAATGCCTCCAAATGGTATTTAATTCACTTCCCGAGCCCCTGGAAGCATGAAAATCACTTTAAACATGCTAATTTTAGCTCTAACACTGATGATCCACCTACAAATGTGAACTGACGTTCAAAAATAAAACATTTGAAAACGGACCATTTTCCACATTTCGGAAGCATGACGTAATGGGGGGGTGTTATCTCTTTTGTCGAAAATCAGCCGTTTTTGCTCGAACATTAAATGCCTCCAAATGGTATTTAATTAACTTCCTGGGGTGAAGAAACCCCTTTTGAGGACTCAGAGTGAGTAAATTGGCCATTTTCATGCACTTTTAACCATTCCATAAATCTTGTGTTTAGGGCCCCTGGAAGCATGAAAATCACTTTAAACATGCTAATTTTAGCTCTAAAACTGATGATCCACCTACAAATGTGAACTGACGTTCAAAAATAAAACATTTGAAAATAGACCATTTTCCACATTTCTGAAGCATGACGTAATGGGGGGCTGTTATCTCTTTTGTCGAAAATCAGCCGTTTTTGCTTGAACATTAAATGCCTCCAAATGGTATTTAATTCACTTCCTGAGCCCCTGGAAGCATGAAAATCACTTTAAACATGCTAATTTTAGCTCTAACACTGATGATCCACCTACAAATGTGAACTGACGTTCAAAAATAAAACATTTGAAAACGGACCATTTTCCAAATTTCTGAAGCATGACGTAATGGGGGGTGTTATCTCTTTTGTCGAAAATCAGCCGTTTTTGCTTGAACATTAAATGCCTCCAAATGGTATTTAATTCACTTCCCGGGGTGAAGAAACGCTTTTTGAGAAGTCAGAGTGAGTAAATTGGCCATTTTCATGCACTTTTAACCATTCCATAAATCTTGTGTTTAGGGCCCCTGGAAGCATGAAAATCACTTTAAACATGCTAATTTTAGCTCTAACACTGATGATCCACCTACAAATGTGAACTGACGTTCAAAAATAAAACATTTGAAAACGGACCATTTTCCACATTTCTGAAGCATGACGTAATGGGGGGGGTGTTATCTCTTTTGTCGAAAATCAGCCGTTTTTGCTCGAACATTAAATGCCTCCAAATGGTATTTAATTCACTTCCCGGGGTGAAGAAACCCTTTTTGAGAACTCAGAGTGAGTAAATTGGCCATTTTCATGCACTTTTAACTATTCCATAAATCTTGTGTTTAGGGCCCCTGGAAGCATGAAAATCACTTTAAACATGCTAATTTTAGCTCTAACACTGATGATCCACCTACAAATGTGAACTGACGTTCAAAAATAAAACATTTGAAAACGGACCATTTTCCACATTTCTGAAGCATGACGTAATGGGGGGGTGTTATCTCTTTTGTCGAAAATCAGCCGTTTTTGCTCTAACATTAAATGCCTCCAAATAGTATTTAATTCACTTCCTGGGGTGAAGAAACCCTTTTTGAGAACTCAGAGTGAGTAAATTGGCCATTTTCATGCACTTTTAACCATTCCATAAATCTTGTGTTTAGGGCCCCTGGAAGCATGAAAATCACTTTAAACATGCTAATTTTAGCTCTAACACTGATGATCCACCTACAAATGTGAACTGACGTTCAAAAATAAAACATTTGAAAACGGACCATTTTCCACATTTCTGAAGCATGACGTAATGGGGGGTGTTATCTCTTTTGTCAAAAATCAGCCTTTTTTGCTTGAACATTAAATGCCTCCAAATGGTATTTAATTCACTTCCCGAGCCCCTGGAAGCATGAAAATCACTTTAAACATGCTAATTTTAGCTCTAACACTGATGATCCACCTACAAATGTGAACTGACGTTCAAAAATAAAACATTTGAAAACGGACCATTTTCCACATTTCTGAAGCATGACGTAATGGGGGGTTATCTCTTTTGTCGAAAATCAGCTGTTTTTGCTTGAACATTAAATGCCTCCAAATAGTATTTAATTCACTTCCCGGGGTGAAGAAACCCTTTTTGAGAACTCAGAGTGAGTAAATTGGCCATTTTCATGCACTTTTAACCATTCCATAAATCTTGTGTTTAGGGCCCCTGGAAGCATGAAAATCACTTTCAACATGCTAATTTTAGCTCTAACACTGATGATCCACCTATAAATGTGAACTGACGTTCAAAAATAAAACATTTGAAAACGGACCATTTTCCACATTTCTGAAGCATGACGTAATGGGGGGGTGTTATCTCTTTTGTCGAAAATCAGCCGTTTTTGCTTGAACATTAAATGCCTCCAAATGGTATTTAATTCACTTCCCGAGCCCCTGGAAGCATGAAAATCACTTTAAACATGCTAATTTTAGCTCTAACACTGATGATCCACCTACAAATGTGAACTGACGTTCAAAAATAAAACATTTGAAAACGGACCATTTTCCACATTTCTGAAGCATGACGTAATGGGGGGGTGTTATCTCTTTTGTCGAAAATCAGCCGTTTTTGCTCGAACATTAAATGCCTCCAAATGGTATTTAATTCACTTCCCGGGGTGAAGAAACCCTTTTTGAGAACTCAGAGTGAGTAAATTGGCCATTTTCATGCACTTTTAACCATTCCATAAATCTTGTGTTTAGGGCCCCTGGAAGCATGAAAATCACTTTAAACATGCTAATTTTAGCTCTAACACTGATGATCCACCTACAAATGTGAACTGACGTTCAAAAATAAAACATTTGGAAACGGACCATTTTCCACATTTCTGAAGCATGACGTAATGGGGGGGTGTTATCTCTTTTGTCAAAAATCAGCCGTTTTTGCTCGAACATTAAATGCCTCCAAATGGTATTTAATTCACTTCCCGGGGTGAAGAAACCCTTTTTGAGAACTCAGAGTGAGTAAATTGGCCATTTTCATGCACTTTTAACCATTCCATAAATCTTGTGTTTAGGGCCCCTGGAAGCATGAAAATCACTTTAAACATGCTAATTTTAGCTCTAACACTGATGATCCACCTACAAATGTGAACTGACGTTCAAAAATAAAACATTTGAAAACTGACCATTTTCCACATTTCTGAAGCATGACGTAATGGGGGGGGTGTTATCTCTTTTGTCAGAAATCAGCTGTTTTTGCTTGAACATTAAATGCCTCCAAATAGTATTTAATTCACTTCCCGAGCCCCTGGAAGCATGAAAATCACTTTAAACATGCTAATTTTAGCTCTAACACTGATGATCCACCTACAAATGTGAACTGACGTTCAAAAATAAAACATTTGAAAACGGACCATTTTCCACATTTCTGAAGCATGACGTAATGGGGGGGTGTTATCTCTTTTGTCGAAAATCAGCCGTTTTTGTTCGAACATTAAATGCCTCCAAATAGTATTTAATTCACTTCCCGGGGTGAAGAAACCCTTTTTGAGAACTCAGAGTGAGTAAATTGGCCATTTTCATGCACTTTTAACCATTCCATAAATCTTGTGTTTAGGGCCCCTGGAAGCA
The DNA here is from genome assembly GCF_964263255.1 of Lissotriton vulgaris. Classification (NCBI taxonomy): domain Eukaryota; kingdom Metazoa; phylum Chordata; class Amphibia; order Caudata; family Salamandridae; genus Lissotriton; species Lissotriton vulgaris. The sequence continues at coordinate 28,279 of NW_028242604.1, forward strand.
TGAAAATTACTTTAAACATGCTAATTTTTATCTCTAACACTGATGATCCACCTACAAATGTGAACTGACGTTCAAAAATAAAACATTTGAAAACGGACCATTTTCCACATTTCTGAAGCATGACGTAATGGGGGGGTGTTATCTCTTTTGTCGAAAATCAGCCTTTTTTGCTTGAACATTAAATGTCTCCAAATGGTATTTAATTCACTTCCCGAGCCCCTGGAAGCATGAAAATAACTTTAAACATGCTAATTTTAGCTCTAACACTGATGATCCACCTACAAATGTGAACTGACGTTCAAAAATAAAACATTTGAAAACGGACCATTTTCCACATTTCTGAAGCATGACGTAATGGGGGGGTGTTATCTCTTTTGTCGAAAATCAGCCGTTTTTGCTCGAACATTAAATGCCTCCAAATGGTATTTAATTCACTTCCCGGGGTGAAGAAACCCTTTTTGAGAACTCAGAGTGAGTAAATTGGCCATTTTCATGCACTTTTAACCATTCCATAAATCTTGTGTTTAGGGCCCCTGGAAGCATGAAAATCACTTTAAACATGCTAATTTTAGCTCTAACACTGATGATCCACCTACAAATGTGAACTGACGTTCAAAAATAAAACATTTGAAAACGGACCATTTTCCACATTTCTGAAGCATGACGTAATGGGGGGGTGTTATCTCTTTTGTCGAAAATCAGCCGTTTTTGCTCTAACATTAAATGCCTCCAAATAGTATTTAATACACTTCCTGGGGTGAAGAAACCCTTTTTGAGAACTCAGAGTGAGTAAATTGGCCATTTTCATGCACTTTTAACCATTCCATAAATCTTGTGTTTAGGGCCCCTGGAAGCATGAAAATCACTTTAAACATGCTAATTTTAGCTCTAACACTGATGATCCACCTACAAATGTGAACTGACGTTCAAAAATAAAACATTTGAAAATGGACCATTTTCCACATTTCTGAAGCATGACGTAATGGGGGGTGTTATCTCTTTTGTCGAAAATCAGCCTTTTTTGCTTGAACATTAAATGCCTCCAAATGGTATTTAATTCCCTTCCCGAGCCCCTGGAAGCATGAAAATCACTTTAAACATGCTAATTTTAGCTCTAACACTGATGATCCACCTACAAATGTGAACTGACGTTCAAAAATAAAACATTTGAAAACGGACCATTTTCCACATTTCTGAAGCATGACGTAATGGGGGGGTGTTATCTCTTTTGTCGAAAATCAGCCGTTTTTGCTCTAACATTAAATGCCTCCAAATGGTATTTAATTCACTTCCCGAGCCCCTGGAAGCATGAAAATCACTTTAAACATGCTAATTTTAGCTCTAACACTGATGATCCACCTACAAATGTGAACTGACGTTCAAAAATAAAACATTTGAAAACGGACCATTTTCCACATTTCTGAAGCATGACGTAATGGGGGGGTGTTATCTCTTTTGTCGAAAATCAGCCTTTTTTGCTTGAACATTAAATGCCTCCAAATGGTATTTAATTCACTTCCCGAGCCCCTGGAAGCATGAAAATCACTTTAAACATGCTAATTTTAGCTCTAACACTGATGATCCACCTACAAATGTGAACTGACGTTCAAAAATAAAACATTTGAAAACTGACCATTTTCCACATTTCTGAAGCATGACGTAATGGGGGGGTTATCTCTTTTGTCGAAAATCAGCTGTTTTTGCTTGAACATTAAATGCCTCCAAATAGTATTTAATTCACTTCCCGGGGTGAAGAAACCCTTTTTGAGAACTCAGAGTGAGTAAATTGGCCATTTTCATGCACTTTAAACCATTCCATAAATCTTGTGTTTAGGGCCCCTGGAAGCATGAAAATCACTTTAAACATGCTAATTTTAGCTCTAACACTGATGATCCACCTACAAATGTGAACTGACGTTCAAAAATAAAACATTTGAAAACGGACCATTTTCCACATTTCTGAAGCATGACGTAATGGGGGGGTGTTATCTCTTTTGTCGAAAATCAGCCGTTTTTGCTTGAACATTAAATGCCTCCAAATGGTATTTAAGTCACTTCCCGAGGCCCTGGAAGCATGAAAATCACTTTAAACATGCTAATTTTAGCTCTAACACTGATGATCCACCTACAAATGTGAACTGACGTTCAAAAATAAAACATTTGAAAACGGACCATTTTCCACATTTCTGAAGCATGACGTAATGGGGGGGGTGTTATCTCTTTTGTCGAAAATCAGCTGTTTTTGCTCGAACATTAAATGCCTCCAAATGGTATTTAATTAACTTCCCGGGGTGAAGAAACCCTTTTTGAGAACTCAGAGTGAGTAAATTGGCCATTTTCATGCACTTTTAACCATTCCATAAATCTTGTGTTTAGGGCCCCTGAAAGCGTTAAAATCACCTTAAACATGCTAATTTTAGATCTAACACTGATGATCCACCTACAAATGTGAACTGACGTTCAAAAATAAAACATTTGAAAACGGACCATTTTCCACATTTCTGAAGCATGACGTAATGGGGGGGTGTTATCTCTTTTGTCGAAAATCAGCCGTTTTTGCTTGAACATTAAATGCCTCCAAATGGTATTTAATTCACTTCCCGAGCCCCTGGAAGCATGAAAATCACTTTAAACATGCTAATTTTAGCTCTAACACTGATGATCCACCTACAAATGTGAACTGACGTTCAAAAATAAAACATTTGAAAACGGACCATTTTCCACATTTCTGAAGCATGACGTAATGGGGGGGTGTTATCTCTTTTGTCGAAAATCAGCCGTTTTTGCTCGAACACTAAATGCCTCCAAATGGTATTTAATTCACTTCCCGGGGTGAAGAAACCCTTTTTGAGAACTCAGAGTGAGTAAATTGGCCATTTTCATGCACTTTTAACCATTCCATAAATCTTGTGTTTAGGGCCCCTGGAAGCATGAAAATCACTTTAAACATTCTAATTTTAGCTCTAACACTGATGATCCACCTACAAATGTGAACTGACGTTCAAAAATAAAACATTTGAAAACGGACCATTTTCCACATTTCTGAAGCATGACGTAATGGGGGGGTGTTATCTCTTTTGTCGAAAATCAGCCATTTTTGCTCGAACATTAAATGCCTCCAAATGGTATTTAATTCACTTCCCGGGGTGAAGAAACCCTTTTTGAGAACTCAGAGTGAGTAAATTGGCCATTTTCATGCACTTTTAACCATTCCATAAATCTTGTGTTTAGGGCCCCTGGAAGCATGAAAATCACTTTAAACAAGCTAATTTTAGCTCTAACACTGATGATCCACCTACAAATGTGAACTGACGTTCAAAAATAAAACATTTGAAAACTGACCATTTTCCACATTTCTGAAGCATGACGTAATGGAGGGGTGTTATCTCTTTTGTCAGAAATCAGCTGTTTTTGCTTGAACATTAAATGCCTCCAAATAGTATTTAATTCACTTCCTGAGCCCCTGGAAGCATGAAAATCACTTTAAACATGCTAATTTTAGCTCTAACACTGATGATCCACCTACAAATGTGAACTGACGTTCAAAAATAAAACATTTGAAAACGGACCATTTTCCACATTTCTGAAGCATGACGTAATGGGGGGGTGTTATCTCTTTTTTCGAAAATCAGCCGTTTTTGCTTGAACATTAAATGCCTCCAAATGGTATTTAATTCACTTCCCGAGCCCTTGGAAGCATGAAAATCACTTTAAACATGCTAATTTTAGCTCTAACACTGATGATCCACCTACAAATGTGAACTGACGTTCAAAAATGAAACATTTGAAAACAGACCATTTTCCACATTTCTGAAGCATGACGTAATGGGGGGGTGTTATCTCTTTTGTCGAAAATCAGCCGTTTTTGCTCAAACATTAAATGCCTCCAAATGGTATTTAATTCACTTCCCGGGGTGAAGAAACCCTTTTTGAGAACTCAGAGTGAGTAAATTGGCCATTTTCATGCACTTTTAACCATTCCATAAATCTTGTGTTTAGGGCCCCTGGAAGCATGAAAATCACTTTAAACATGCTAATTTTAGCTCTAACACTGATGATCCACCTACAAATGTGAACTGACGTTCAAAAATAAAACATTTGAAAACGGACCATTTTCCACATTTCTGAAGCATGACGTAATGGGGGGTGTTATCTCTTTTGTCGAAAATCAGCCGTTTTTGCTTGAACATTAAATGCCTCAAAATGGTATTTAATTCACTTCCCGAGCCCATGGAAGCATGAAAATCACTTTAAACATGCTAATTTTAGCTCTAACACTTATGATCCACCTACAAATCTGAACTGACGTTCAAAAATAAAACATTTGAAAACGGACCATTTTCCACATTTCTGAAGCATGACGTAATGGGGGGGTTATCTCTTTTGTCGAAAATCAGCTGTTTTTGCTTGAACATTAAATGCCTCCAAATAGTATTGTATTCACTTCCCGGGGTGAAGAAACTTTTTTTGAGAACTCAGAGTGAGTAAATAGGCCATTTTCATGCACTTTAAACCATTCCATAAATCTTGTGTTTAGGGCCCCTGGAAGCATGAAAATCACTTTAAACATGCTAATTTTAGCTCTAACACTGATGATCCACCTACAAATGTGAACTGACGTTCAAAAATAAAACATTTGAAAACGGACCATTTTCCACATTTCTGAAGCATGACGTAATGGGGGAGTGTTATCTCTTTTGTCGACAATCAGACGTTTTTGCTTGAACATTAAATGCCTCCAAATGGTATTTAATTTACTTCCCGAGCCCCTGGAAGCATGAAAATCACTTTAAACATGCTAATTTTAGCTCTAACACTGATGATCCACCTACAAATGTGAACTGACGTTCAAAAATAAAACATTTGGAAACGGACCATTTTCCACATTTCTGAAGCATGACGTAATGGGGGGGTGTTATCTCTTTTGTCGAAAATCAGCAGTTTTTGCTTGAACATTAAATGCCTCCAAATGGTATTTAATTCACTTCCCGAGCCCCTGGAAGCATGAAAATCACTTTAAACATGCTAATTTTAGATCTAACACTGATGATCCACCTACAAATGTGAACTGACGTTCAAAAATAAAACATTTGGAAACGGACCATTTTCCACATTTCTGAAGCATGATGTAATGGGGGGGTGTTATCTCTTTTGTCGAAAATCAGCAGTTTTTGCTTGAACATTAAATGCCTCCAAATGGTATTTAATTCACTTCCCGGGGTGAAGAAACCCTTTTTGAGAACTCAGAGTGAGTAAATTGGCCATTTTCATGCACTTTTAACCATTCCATAAATCTTGTGTTTAGGGCCCCTGGAAGCATGAAAATCACTTTAAACATGCTAATTTTAGCTCTAACACTGATGATCCACCTACAAATGTGAACTGACGTTCAAAAATAAAACATTTGAAAACGGACCATTTTCCACATTTCTGAAGCATGACGTAATGGGGGGTGTTATCTCTTTTGTCGAAAATCAGCCGTTTGTGCTCGAACATTAAATGCCTCCAAATGGTATTTAATTAACTTCCCGGGGTGAAGAAACCCTTTTTGAGAACTCAGAGTGAGTAAATTGGCCATTTTCATGCACTTTTAACCATTCCATAAATCTTGTGTTTAGGACCCCTGGAAGCATGAAAATCACTTTAAACATGCTAATTTTAGCTCTAACACTGATGATCCACCTACAAATGTGAACTGACGTTCAAAAATAAAACATTTAAAAACGGACCATTTTCCACATTTCTGAAGCATGACGTAATGGGGGGGTTATCTCTTTTGTCGAAAATCAGCTGTTTTTGCTTGAACATTAAATGCCTCCAAATAGTATTGTATTCACTTCCCGGGGTGAAGAAACTTTTTTTGAGAACTCAGAGTGAGTAAATAGGCCATTTTCATGCACTTTAAACCATTCCATAAATCTTGTGTTTAGGGCCCCTGGAAGCATGAAAATCACTTTAAACATGCTAATTTTAGCTCTAACACTGATGATCCACCTACAAATGTGAACTGACGTTCAAAAATAAAACATTTGGAAACGGACCATTTTCCACATTTCTGAAGCATGACGTAATGGGGGGGTGTTATCTCTTTTGTCGAAAATCAGCAGTTTTTGCTTGAACATTAAATGCCTCCAAATGGTATTTAATTCACTTCCCGGGGTGAAGAAACTCTTTTTGAGAACTCAGAGTGAGTAAATTGGCCATTTTCATGCACTTTTAACCATTCCATAAATCTTGTGTTTAGGGCCCCTGGAAGCATGAAAATCACTTTAAACATGCTAATTTTAGCTGTAACACTGATGATCCACCTACAAATGTGAACTGACGTTCAAAAATAAAACATTTGAAAACGGACCATTTTCCACATTTCTGAAGCATGACGTAATGGGGGGGTGTTATCTCTTTTGTCGAAAATCAGCCGTTTTTGCTTGAACATTAAATGCCTCCAAATGGTATTTAATTCACTTCCCGAGCCCATGGAAGCATGAAAATCACTTTAAACATGCTAATTTTAGCTCTAACACTGATGATCCACCTACAAATGTGAACTGACGTTCAAAAATAAAACATTTGAAAACGGACCATTTTCCACATTTCTGAAGCATGACGTAATGGGGGGGTTATCTCTTTTGTCGAAAATCAGCTGTTTTTGCTTGAACATTAAATGCCTCCAAATAGTATTGTATTCACTTCCCGGGGTGAAGAAACTTTTTTTGAGAACTCAGAGTGAGTAAATAGGCCATTTTCATGCACTTTAAACCATTCCATAAATCTTGTGTTTAGGGCCCCTGGAAGCATGAAAATCACTTTAAACATGCTAATTTTAGCTCTAACACTGATAATCCACCTACAAATGTGAACTGACGTTCAAAAATAAAACATTTGGAAACGGACCATTTTCCACATTTCTGAAGCATGACGTAATGGGGGGGTGTTATCTCTTTTGTCGAAAATCAGCAGTTTTTGCTTGAACATTAAATGCCTCCAAATGGTATTTAATTCACTTCCCGGGGTGAAGAAACCCTTTTTGAGAACTCAGAGTGAGTAAATTGGCCATTTTCATGCACTTTTAACCATTCCATAAATCTTGTGTTTAGGGCCCCTGGAAGCATGAAAATCACTTTAAACATGCTAATTTTAGCTCTAACACTGATGATCCACCTACAAATGTGAACTGACGTTCAAAAATAAAACATTTGAAAACGGACCATTTTCCACATTTCTGAAGCATGACATAATGGGGGGTGTTATCTCTTTTGTCGAGATCAGCCGTTTGTGCTCGAACATTAAATGCCTCCAAATGGTATTTAATTAACTTCCCGGGGTGAAGAAACCCTTTTTGAGAACTCAGAGTGAGTAAATTGGCCATTTTCATGCACTTTTAACCATTCCATAAATCTTGTGTTTAGGACCCCTGGAAGCATGAAAATCACTTTAAACATGCTAATTTTAGCTCTAACACTGATGATCCACCTACAAATGTGAACTGACGTTCAAAAATAAAACATTTAAAAACGGACCATTTTCCACATTTCTGAAGCATGACGTAATGGGGGGGTGTTATCTCTTTTGTCGAAAATCAGCCGTTTTTGCTTGAACATTAAATGCCTCCAAATGGTATTTAATTCACTTCCCGAGCCCCTGGAAGCATGAAAATCACTTTAAACATGCTAATTTTAGCTCTAACACTGATGATCCACCTACAAATGTGAACTGACGTTCAAAAATAAAACATTTGAAAACGGACCATTTTCCACATTTCGGAAGCATGACGTAATGGGGGGGTGTTATCTCTTTTGTCGAAAATCAGCCGTTTTTGCTCGAACATTAAATGCCTCCAAATGGTATTTAATTAACTTCCTGGGGTGAAGAAACCCCTTTTGAGGACTCAGAGTGAGTAAATTGGCCATTTTCATGCACTTTTAACCATTCCATAAATCTTGTGTTTAGGGCCCCTGGAAGCATGAAAATCACTTTAAACATGCTAATTTTAGCTCTAAAACTGATGATCCACCTACAAATGTGAACTGACGTTCAAAAATAAAACATTTGAAAATAGACCATTTTCCACATTTCTGAAGCATGACGTAATGGGGGGCTGTTATCTCTTTTGTCGAAAATCAGCCGTTTTTGCTTGAACATTAAATGCCTCCAAATGGTATTTAATTCACTTCCTGAGCCCCTGGAAGCATGAAAATCACTTTAAACATGCTAATTTTAGCTCTAACACTGATGATCCACCTACAAATGTGAACTGACGTTCAAAAATAAAACATTTGAAAACGGACCATTTTCCAAATTTCTGAAGCATGACGTAATGGGGGGTGTTATCTCTTTTGTCGAAAATCAGCCGTTTTTGCTTGAACATTAAATGCCTCCAAATGGTATTTAATTCACTTCCCGGGGTGAAGAAACGCTTTTTGAGAAGTCAGAGTGAGTAAATTGGCCATTTTCATGCACTTTTAACCATTCCATAAATCTTGTGTTTAGGGCCCCTGGAAGCATGAAAATCACTTTAAACATGCTAATTTTAGCTCTAACACTGATGATCCACCTACAAATGTGAACTGACGTTCAAAAATAAAACATTTGAAAACGGACCATTTTCCACATTTCTGAAGCATGACGTAATGGGGGGGGTGTTATCTCTTTTGTCGAAAATCAGCCGTTTTTGCTCGAACATTAAATGCCTCCAAATGGTATTTAATTCACTTCCCGGGGTGAAGAAACCCTTTTTGAGAACTCAGAGTGAGTAAATTGGCCATTTTCATGCACTTTTAACTATTCCATAAATCTTGTGTTTAGGGCCCCTGGAAGCATGAAAATCACTTTAAACATGCTAATTTTAGCTCTAACACTGATGATCCACCTACAAATGTGAACTGACGTTCAAAAATAAAACATTTGAAAACGGACCATTTTCCACATTTCTGAAGCATGACGTAATGGGGGGGTGTTATCTCTTTTGTCGAAAATCAGCCGTTTTTGCTCTAACATTAAATGCCTCCAAATAGTATTTAATTCACTTCCTGGGGTGAAGAAACCCTTTTTGAGAACTCAGAGTGAGTAAATTGGCCATTTTCATGCACTTTTAACCATTCCATAAATCTTGTGTTTAGGGCCCCTGGAAGCATGAAAATCACTTTAAACATGCTAATTTTAGCTCTAACACTGATGATCCACCTACAAATGTGAACTGACGTTCAAAAATAAAACATTTGAAAACGGACCATTTTCCACATTTCTGAAGCATGACGTAATGGGGGGTGTTATCTCTTTTGTCAAAAATCAGCCTTTTTTGCTTGAACATTAAATGCCTCCAAATGGTATTTAATTCACTTCCCGAGCCCCTGGAAGCATGAAAATCACTTTAAACATGCTAATTTTAGCTCTAACACTGATGATCCACCTACAAATGTGAACTGACGTTCAAAAATAAAACATTTGAAAACGGACCATTTTCCACATTTCTGAAGCATGACGTAATGGGGGGTTATCTCTTTTGTCGAAAATCAGCTGTTTTTGCTTGAACATTAAATGCCTCCAAATAGTATTTAATTCACTTCCCGGGGTGAAGAAACCCTTTTTGAGAACTCAGAGTGAGTAAATTGGCCATTTTCATGCACTTTTAACCATTCCATAAATCTTGTGTTTAGGGCCCCTGGAAGCATGAAAATCACTTTCAACATGCTAATTTTAGCTCTAACACTGATGATCCACCTATAAATGTGAACTGACGTTCAAAAATAAAACATTTGAAAACGGACCATTTTCCACATTTCTGAAGCATGACGTAATGGGGGGGTGTTATCTCTTTTGTCGAAAATCAGCCGTTTTTGCTTGAACATTAAATGCCTCCAAATGGTATTTAATTCACTTCCCGAGCCCCTGGAAGCATGAAAATCACTTTAAACATGCTAATTTTAGCTCTAACACTGATGATCCACCTACAAATGTGAACTGACGTTCAAAAATAAAACATTTGAAAACGGACCATTTTCCACATTTCTGAAGCATGACGTAATGGGGGGGTGTTATCTCTTTTGTCGAAAATCAGCCGTTTTTGCTCGAACATTAAATGCCTCCAAATGGTATTTAATTCACTTCCCGGGGTGAAGAAACCCTTTTTGAGAACTCAGAGTGAGTAAATTGGCCATTTTCATGCACTTTTAACCATTCCATAAATCTTGTGTTTAGGGCCCCTGGAAGCATGAAAATCACTTTAAACATGCTAATTTTAGCTCTAACACTGATGATCCACCTACAAATGTGAACTGACGTTCAAAAATAAAACATTTGGAAACGGACCATTTTCCACATTTCTGAAGCATGACGTAATGGGGGGGTGTTATCTCTTTTGTCAAAAATCAGCCGTTTTTGCTCGAACATTAAATGCCTCCAAATGGTATTTAATTCACTTCCCGGGGTGAAGAAACCCTTTTTGAGAACTCAGAGTGAGTAAATTGGCCATTTTCATGCACTTTTAACCATTCCATAAATCTTGTGTTTAGGGCCCCTGGAAGCATGAAAATCACTTTAAACATGCTAATTTTAGCTCTAACACTGATGATCCACCTACAAATGTGAACTGACGTTCAAAAATAAAACATTTGAAAACTGACCATTTTCCACATTTCTGAAGCATGACGTAATGGGGGGGGTGTTATCTCTTTTGTCAGAAATCAGCTGTTTTTGCTTGAACATTAAATGCCTCCAAATAGTATTTAATTCACTTCCCGAGCCCCTGGAAGCATGAAAATCACTTTAAACATGCTAATTTTAGCTCTAACACTGATGATCCACCTACAAATGTGAACTGACGTTCAAAAATAAAACATTTGAAAACGGACCATTTTCCACATTTCTGAAGCATGACGTAATGGGGGGGTGTTATCTCTTTTGTCGAAAATCAGCCGTTTTTGTTCGAACATTAAATGCCTCCAAATAGTATTTAATTCACTTCCCGGGGTGAAGAAACCCTTTTTGAGAACTCAGAGTGAGTAAATTGGCCATTTTCATGCACTTTTAACCATTCCATAAATCTTGTGTTTAGGGCCCCTGGAAGCATGAAAATTACTTTAAACATGCTAATTTTTATCTCTAACACTGATGATCCACCTACAAATGTGAACTGACGTTCAAAAATAAAACATTTGAAAACGGACCATTTTCCACATTTCTGAAGCATGACGTAATGGGGGGGTGTTATCTCTTTTGTCGAAAATCAGCCTTTTTTGCTTGAACATTAAATGTCTCCAAATGGTATTTAATTCACTTCCCGAGCCCCTGGAAGCATGAAAATAACTTTAAACATGCTAATTTTAGCTCTAACACTGATGATCCACCTACAAATGTGAACTGACGTTCAAAAATAAAACATTTGAAAACGGACCATTTTCCACATTTCTGAAGCATGACGTAATGGGGGGGTGTTATCTCTTTTGTCGAAAATCAGCCGTTTTTGCTCGAACATTAAATGCCTCCAAATGGTATTTAATTCACTTCCCGGGGTGAAGAAACCCTTTTTGAGAACTCAGAGTGAGTAAATTGGCCATTTTCATGCACTTTTAACCATTCCATAAATCTTGTGTTTAGGGCCCCTGGAAGCATGAAAATCACTTTAAACATGCTAATTTTAGCTCTAACACTGATGATCCACCTACAAATGTGAACTGACGTTCAAAAATAAAACATTTGAAAACGGACCATTTTCCACATTTCTGAAGCATGACGTAATGGGGGGGTGTTATCTCTTTTGTCGAAAATCAGCCGTTTTTGCTCTAACATTAAATGCCTCCAAATAGTATTTAATACACTTCCTGGGGTGAAGAAACCCTTTTTGAGAACTCAGAGTGAGTAAATTGGCCATTTTCATGCACTTTTAACCATTCCATAAATCTTGTGTTTAGGGCCCCTGGAAGCATGAAAATCACTTTAAACATGCTAATTTTAGCTCTAACACTGATGATCCACCTACAAATGTGAACTGACGTTCAAAAATAAAACATTTGAAAATGGACCATTTTCCACATTTCTGAAGCATGACGTAATGGGGGGTGTTATCTCTTTTGTCGAAAATCAGCCTTTTTTGCTTGAACATTAAATGCCTCCAAATGGTATTTAATTCCCTTCCCGAGCCCCTGGAAGCATGAAAATCACTTTAAACATGCTAATTTTAGCTCTAACACTGATGATCCACCTACAAATGTGAACTGACGTTCAAAAATAAAACATTTGAAAACGGACCATTTTCCACATTTCTGAAGCATGACGTAATGGGGGGGTGTTATCTCTTTTGTCGAAAATCAGCTGTTTTTGCTCTAACATTAAATGCCTCCAAATGGTATTTAATTCACTTCCCGAGCCCCTGGAAGCATGAAAATCACTTTAAACATGCTAATTTTAGCTCTAACACTGATGATCCACCTACAAATGTGAACTGACGTTCAAAAATAAAACATTTGAAAACGGACCATTTTCCACATTTCTGAAGCATGACGTAATGGGGGGGTGTTATCTCTTTTGTCGAAAATCAGCCTTTTTTGCTTGAACATTAAATGCCTCCAAATGGTATTTAATTCACTTCCCGAGCCCCTGGAAGCATGAAAATCACTTTAAACATGCTAATTTTAGCTCTAACACTGATGATCCACCTACAAATGTGAACTGACGTTCAAAAATAAAACATTTGAAAACTGACCATTTTCCACATTTCTGAAGCATGACGTAATGGGGGGGTTATCTCTTTTGTCGAAAATCAGCTGTTTTTGCTTGAACATTAAATGCCTCCAAATAGTATTTAATTCACTTCCCGGGGTGAAGAAACCCTTTTTGAGAACTCAGAGTGAGTAAATTGGCCATTTTCATGCACTTTAAACCATTCCATAAATCTTGTGTTTAGGGCCCCTGGAAGCATGAAAATCACTTTAAACATGCTAATTTTAGCTCTAACACTGATGATCCACCTACAAATGTGAACTGACGTTCAAAAATAAAACATTTGAAAACGGACCATTTTCCACATTTCTGAAGCATGACGTAATGGGGGGGTGTTATCTCTTTTGTCGAAAATCAGCCGTTTTTGCTTGAACATTAAATGCCTCCAAATGGTATTTAAGTCACTTCCCGAGGCCCTGGAAGCATGAAAATCACTTTAAACATGCTAATTTTAGCTCTAACACTGATGATCCACCTACAAATGTGAACTGACGTTCAAAAATAAAACATTTGAAAACGGACCATTTTCCACATTTCTGAAGCATGACGTAATGGGGGGGGTGTTATCTCTTTTGTCGAAAATCAGCTGTTTTTGCTCGAACATTAAATGCCTCCAAATGGTATTTAATTAACTTCCCGGGGTGAAGAAACCCTTTTTGAGAACTCAGAGTGAGTAAATTGGCCATTTTCATGCACTTTTAACCATTCCATAAATCTTGTGTTTAGGGCCCCTGAAAGCGTTAAAATCACCTTAAACATGCTAATTTTAGATCTAACACTGATGATCCACCTACAAATGTGAACTGACGTTCAAAAATAAAACATTTGAAAACGGACCATTTTCCACATTTCTGAAGCATGACGTAATGGGGGGGTGTTATCTCTTTTGTCGAAAATCAGCCGTTTTTGCTTGAACATTAAATGCCTCCAAATGGTATTTAATTCACTTCCCGAGCCCCTGGAAGCATGAAAATCACTTTAAACATGCTAATTTTAGCTCTAACACTGATGATCCACCTACAAATGTGAACTGACGTTCAAAAATAAAACATTTGAAAACGGACCATTTTCCACATTTCTGAAGCATGACGTAATGGGGGGGTGTTATCTCTTTTGTCGAAAATCAGCCGTTTTTGCTCGAACACTAAATGCCTCCAAATGGTATTTAATTCACTTCCCGGGGTGAAGAAACCCTTTTTGAGAACTCAGAGTGAGTAAATTGGCCATTTTCATGCACTTTTAACCATTCCATAAATCTTGTGTTTAGGGCCCCTGGAAGCATGAAAATCACTTTAAACATTCTAATTTTAGCTCTAACACTGATGATCCACCTACAAATGTGAACTGACGTTCAAAAATAAAACATTTGAAAACGGACCATTTTCCACATTTCTGAAGCATGACGTAATGGGGGGGTGTTATCTCTTTTGTCGAAAATCAGCCATTTTTGCTCGAACATTAAATGCCTCCAAATGGTATTTAATTCACTTCCCGGGGTGAAGAAACCCTTTTTGAGAACTCAGAGTGAGTAAATTGGCCATTTTCATGCACTTTTAACCATTCCATAAATCTTGTGTTTAGGGCCCCTGGAAGCATGAAAATCACTTTAAACAAGCTAATTTTAGCTCTAACACTGATGATCCACCTACAAATGTGAACTGACGTTCAAAAATAAAACATTTGAAAACTGACCATTTTCCACATTTCTGAAGCATGACGTAATGGAGGGGTGTTATCTCTTTTGTCAGAAATCAGCTGTTTTTGCTTGAACATTAAATGCCTCCAAATAGTATTTAATTCACTTCCTGAGCCCCTGGAAGCATGAAAATCACTTTAAACATGCTAATTTTAGCTCTAACACTGATGATCCACCTACAAATGTGAACTGACGTTCAAAAATAAAACATTTGAAAACGGACCATTTTCCACATTTCTGAAGCATGACGTAATGGGGGGGTGTTATCTCTTTTTTCGAAAATCAGCCGTTTTTGCTTGAACATTAAATGCCTCCAAATGGTATTTAATTCACTTCCCGAGCCCTTGGAAGCATGAAAATCACTTTAAACATGCTAATTTTAGCTCTAACACTGATGATCCACCTACAAATGTGAACTGACGTTCAAAAATGAAACATTTGAAAACAGACCATTTTCCACATTTCTGAAGCATGACGTAATGGGGGGGTGTTATCTCTTTTGTCGAAAATCAGCCGTTTTTGCTCAAACATTAAATGCCTCCAAATGGTATTTAATTCACTTCCCGGGGTGAAGAAACCCTTTTTGAGAACTCAGAGTGAGTAAATTGGCCATTTTCATGCACTTTTAACCATTCCATAAATCTTGTGTTTAGGGCCCCTGGAAGCATGAAAATCACTTTAAACATGCTAATTTTAGCTCTAACACTGATGATCCACCTACAAATGTGAACTGACGTTCAAAAATAAAACATTTGAAAACGGACCATTTTCCACATTTCTGAAGCATGACGTAATGGGGGGTGTTATCTCTTTTGTCGAAAATCAGCCGTTTTTGCTTGAACATTAAATGCCTCAAAATGGTATTTAATTCACTTCCCGAGCCCATGGAAGCATGAAAATCACTTTAAACATGCTAATTTTAGCTCTAACACTTATGATCCACCTACAAATCTGAACTGACGTTCAAAAATAAAACATTTGAAAACGGACCATTTTCCACATTTCTGAAGCATGACGTAATGGGGGGGTTATCTCTTTTGTCGAAAATCAGCTGTTTTTGCTTGAACATTAAATGCCTCCAAATAGTATTGTATTCACTTCCCGGGGTGAAGAAACTTTTTTTGAGAACTCAGAGTGAGTAAATAGGCCATTTTCATGCACTTTAAACCATTCCATAAATCTTGTGTTTAGGGCCCCTGGAAGCATGAAAATCACTTTAAACATGCTAATTTTAGCTCTAACACTGATGATCCACCTACAAATGTGAACTGACGTTCAAAAATAAAACATTTGAAAACGGACCATTTTCCACATTTCTGAAGCATGACGTAATGGGGGAGTGTTATCTCTTTTGTCGACAATCAGACGTTTTTGCTTGAACATTAAATGCCTCCAAATGGTATTTAATTTACTTCCCGAGCCCCTGGAAGCATGAAAATCACTTTAAACATGCTAATTTTAGCTCTAACACTGATGATCCACCTACAAATGTGAACTGACGTTCAAAAATAAAACATTTGGAAACGGACCATTTTCCACATTTCTGAAGCATGACGTAATGGGGGGGTGTTATCTCTTTTGTCGAAAATCAGCAGTTTTTGCTTGAACATTAAATGCCTCCAAATGGTATTTAATTCACTTCCCGAGCCCCTGGAAGCATGAAAATCACTTTAAACATGCTAATTTTAGATCTAACACTGATGATCCACCTACAAATGTGAACTGACGTTCAAAAATAAAACATTTGGAAACGGACCATTTTCCACATTTCTGAAGCATGATGTAATGGGGGGGTGTTATCTCTTTTGTCGAAAATCAGCAGTTTTTGCTTGAACATTAAATGCCTCCAAATGGTATTTAATTCACTTCCCGGGGTGAAGAAACCCTTTTTGAGAACTCAGAGTGAGTAAATTGGCCATTTTCATGCACTTTTAACCATTCCATAAATCTTGTGTTTAGGGCCCCTGGAAGCATGAAAATCACTTTAAACATGCTAATTTTAGCTCTAACACTGATGATCCACCTACAAATGTGAACTGACGTTCAAAAATAAAACATTTGAAAACGGACCATTTTCCACATTTCTGAAGCATGACGTAATGGGGGGTGTTATCTCTTTTGTCGAAAATCAGCCGTTTGTGCTCGAACATTAAATGCCTCCAAATGGTATTTAATTAACTTCCCGGGGTGAAGAAACCCTTTTTGAGAACTCAGAGTGAGTAAATTGGCCATTTTCATGCACTTTTAACCATTCCATAAATCTTGTGTTTAGGACCCCTGGAAGCATGAAAATCACTTTAAACATGCTAATTTTAGCTCTAACACTGATGATCCACCTACAAATGTGAACTGACGTTCAAAAATAAAACATTTAAAAACGGACCATTTTCCACATTTCTGAAGCATGACGTAATGGGGGGGTGTTATCTCTTTTGTCGAAAATCAGCCGTATTTGCTTGAACATTAAATGCCTCCAAATGGTATTTAATTCACTTCCCAAGCCCCTGGAAGCATGAAAATCACTTTAAACATGCTAATTTTAGCTCTAACACTGATGATCCACCTACAAATGTGAACTGACGTTCAAAAATAAAACATTTGAAAACGGATCATTTTCCACATTTCGGAAGCATGACGTAATGGGGGGGTGTTATCTCTTTTGTCGAAAATCAGCCGTTTTTGCTCGAACATTAAATGCCTCCAAATGGTATTTAATTAACTTCCCGGGGTGAAGAAACCCCTTTTGAGGACTCAGAGTGAGTAAATTGGCCATTTTCATGCACTTTTAACCATTCCATAAATCTTGTGTTTAGGGCCCCTGGAAGCATGAAAATCACTTTAAACATGCTAATTTTAGCTCTAAAACTGATGATCCACCTACAAATGTGAACTGACGTTCAAAAATAAAACATTTGAAAACAGACCATTTTCCACATTTCTGAAGCATGACGTAATGGGGGGGTGTTATCTCTTTTGTCGAAAATCAGCCGTTTTTGCTTGAACATTAAATGCCTCCAAATGGTATTTAATTCACTTCCTGAGCCCCTGGAAGCATGAAAATCACTTTAAACATGCTAATTTTAGCTCTAACACTGATGATCCACCTACAAATGTGAACTGACGTTCAAAAATAAAACATTTGAAAACGGACCATTTTCCAAATTTCTGAAGCATGACGTAATGGGGGGTGTTATCTCTTTTGTCGAAAATCAGCCGTTTTTGCTTGAACATTAAATGCCTCCAAATGGTATTCAATTCACTTCCCGGGGTGAAGAAACGCTTTTTGAGAACTCAGAGTGAGTAAATTGGCCATTTTCATGCACTTTTAACCATTCCATAAATCTTGTGTTTAGGGCCCCTGGAAGCATTAAAATCACTTTAAACATGCTAATTTTAGCTCTAACACTGATGATCCACCTACAAATGTGAACTGACCTTCAGAAATAAAACATTTGAAAACGGACCATTTTCCACATTTCTGAAGCATTACGTAATGGGGGGGTGTTATCTCTTTTGTCGAAAATCAGCCGTTTTTGCTCGAACATTAATTGCCTATAAATGGTATTTAATTCACTTCCCGGGGTGAAGAAACCCTTTTTGAGAACTGAGAGTGAGTAAATTTGCCATTTTCATGCACTTTTAACCATTCCATAAATCTTGTGTTTAGGGCCCCTGGAAGCATGAAAATCACTTTAAACATGCTAATTTTAGCTCTAACACTGATGATCCACCTACAAATGTGAACTGACGTTCAAAAATAAAACATTTGAAAACGGACCATTTTCCACATTTCTGAAGCATGACGTAATGGGGGGGTGTTATCTCTTTTGTCGCAAATCAGCCGTTTTTGCTCGAACATTAAATGCCTCCAAATGGTATTTAATTCACTTCCCGGGGTGAAGAAACCCTTTTTGAGAACTCAGAGTGAGTAAATTGGCCATTTTCATGCACTTTTAACCATTCCATAAATCTTGTGTTTAGGGCCCCTGGAAGCATGAAAATCACTTTAAACATGCTAATTTTAGCTCTAACACTGATGATCCACCTACAAATGTGAACTGACGTTCAAAAATAAAACATTTGAAAACGGACCATTTTCCACATTTCTGAAGCATGACGTAATGGGGGGTGTTATCTCTTTTGTCGAAAATCAGCCTTTTTTGCTTGAACATTAAATGCCTCCAAATGGTATTTAATTCACTTCCCGAGCCCCTGAAAGCATGAAAATCACTTTAAACATGCTAATTTTAGCTCTAACACTGATGATCCACCTACAAATGTGAACTGACGTTCAAAAATAAAACATTTGAAAACGGACCATTTTCCACATTTCTGAAGCATGACATAATGGGGGTTATCTCTTTTGTCGAAAATCAGCCGTTTGTGCTCGAACATTAAATGCCTCCAAATGGTATTTAATTAACTTCCCGGGGTGAAGAAACCCTTTTTGAGAACTCAGAGTGAGTAAATTGGCCATTTTCATGCACTTTTAACCATTCCATAAATCTTGTGTTTAGGACCCCTGGAAGCATGAAAATCACTTTAAACATGCTAATTTTAGCTCTAACACTGATGATCCACCTACAAATGTGAACTGACGTTCAAAAATAAAACATTTAAAAACGGACCATTTTCCACATTTCTGAAGCATGACGTAATGGGGGGGTGTTATCTCTTTTGTCGAAAATCAGCCGTTTTTGCTTGAACATTAAATGCCTCCAAATGGTATTTAATTCACTTCCCAAGCCCCTGGAAGCATGAAAATCACTTTAAACATGCTAATTTTAGCTCTAACACTGATGATCCACCTACAAATGTGAACTGACGTTCAAAAATAAAACATTTGAAAACGGATCATTTTCCACATTTCGGAAGCATGACGTAATGGGGGGGTGTTATCTCTTTTGTCGAAAATCAGCCGTTTTTGCTCGAACATTAAATGCCTCCAAATGGTATTTAATTAACTTCCCGGGGTGAAGAAACCCCTTTTGAGGACTCAGAGTGAGTAAATTGGCCATTTTCATGCACTTTTAACCATTCCATAAATCTTGTGTTTAGGGCCCCTGGAAGCATGAAAATCACTTTAAACATGCTAATTTTAGCTCTAAAACTGATGATCCACCTACAAATGTGAACTGACGTTCAAAAATAAAACATTTGAAAACAGACCATTTTCCACATTTCTGAAGCATGACGTAATGGGGGGGTGTTATCTCTTTTGTCGAAAATCAGCCGTTTTTGCTTGAACATTAAATGCGTCCAAATGGTATTTAATTCACTTCCTGAGCCCCTGGAAGCATGAAAATCACTTTAAACATGCTAATTTTAGCTCTAACACTGATGATCCACCTACAAATGTGAACTGACGTTCAAAAATAAAACATTTGAAAACGGACCATTTTCCAAATTTCTGAAGCATGACGTAATGGGGGGTGTTATCTCTTTTGTCGAAAATCAGCCGTTTTTGCTTGAACATTAAATGCCTCCAAATGGTATTTAATTCACTTCCCGGGGTGAAGAAACGCTTTTTGAGAACTCAGAGTGAGTAAATTGGCCATTTTCATGCACTTTTAACCATTCCATAAATCTTGTGTTTAGGGCCCCTGGAAGCATTAAAATCACTTTAAACATGCTAATTTTAGCTCTAACGCTGATGATCCACCTACAAATGTGAACTGACCTTCAGAAATAAAACATTTGAAAACGGACCATTTTCCACATTTCTGAAGCATTACGTAATGGGGGGGTGTTATCTCTTTTGTCGAAAATCAGCCGTTTTTGCTCGAACATTAATTGCCTATAAATGGTATTTAATTCACTTCCCGGGGTGAAGAAACCCTTTTTGAGAACTGAGAGTGAGTAAATTTGCCATTTTCATGCACTTTTAACCATTCCATAAATCTTGTGTTTAGGGCCCCTGGAAGCATGAAAATCACTTTAAACATGCTAATTTTAGCTCTAACACTGATGATCCACCTACAAATGTGAACTGACGTTCAAAAATAAAACATTTGAAAACGGACCATTTTCCACATTTCTGAAGCATGACGTAATGGGGGGGTGTTATCTCTTTTGTCGCAAATCAGCCGTTTTTGCTCGAACATTAAATGCCTCCAAATGGTATTTAATTCACTTCCCGAGCCCCTGAAAGCATGAAAATCACTTTAAACATGCTAATTTTAGCTCTAACACTGATGATCCACCTACAAATGTGAACTGACGTTCAAAAATAAAACATTTGAAAACGGACCATTTTCCACATTTCTGAAGCATGACATAATGGGGGTTATCTCTTTTGTCGAAAATCAGCTGTTTTTGCTTGAACATTAAATGCATCCAAATAGTATTTAATTCACTTCCCGGGGTGAAGAAACCCTTTTTGAGAACTCAGAGTGAGTAAATTGGCCATTTTCATGCACTTTAAACCATTCCATAAATCTTGTGTTTAGGGCCCCTGGAAGCATGAAAATCACTTTCAACATGCTAATTTTAGCTCTAACACTGATGATCCACCTACAAATGTGAACTGACGTTCAAAAATAAAACATTTGAAAACGGACCATTTTCCACATTTCTGAAGCATGACGTAATGGGGGGGTGTTATCTCTTTTGTCGAAAATCAGCAGTTTTTGCTTGAACATTAAATGCCTCCAAATGGTATTTAAGTCACTTCCCGAGGCCCTGGAAGCATGAAAATCACTTTAAACATGCTAATTTTAGCTCTAACACTGATGATCCACCTACAAATGTGAACTGACGTTCAAAAATAAAACATTTGAAAACGGACCATTTTCCACATTTCTGAAGCATGACGTAATGGGGGGGTGTTATCTCTTTTGTCGCAAATCAGCCGTTTTTGCTCGAACATTAAATGCCTCCAAATGGTATTTAATTCACTTCCCGGGGTGAAGAAACCCCTTTTGAGGACTCAGAGTGAGTAAATTGGCCATTTTCATGCACTTTTAACCATTCCATAAATCTTGTGTTTAGGGCCCCTGGAAGCATGAAAATCACTTTAAACATGCTAATTTTAGCTCTAAAACTGATGATCCACCTACAAATGTGAACTGACGTTCAAAAATAAAACATTTGAAAACAGACCATTTTCCACATTTCTGAAGCATGACGTAATGGGGGGGTGTTATCTCTTTTGTCGAAAATCAGCCGTTTTTGCTTGAACATTAAATGCCTCCAATAGTATTTAATTCACTTCCTGAGCCCCTGGAAGCATGAAAATCACTTTAAACATGCTAATTTTAGCTCTAACACTGATGATCCACCTACAAATGTGAACTGACGTTCAAAAATAAAACATTTGAAAACGGACCATTTTCCAAATTTCTGAAGCATGACGTAATGGGGGGTGTTATCTCTTTTGTCGAAAATCAGCCGTTTTTGCTTGAACATTAAATGCCTCCAAATGGTATTTAATTCACTTCCCGGGGTGAAGAAACGCTTTTTGAGAACTCAGAGTGAGTAAATTGGCCATTTTCATGCACTTTTAACCATTCCATAAATCTTGTGTTTAGGGCCCCTGGAAGCATTAAAATCACTTTAAACATGCTAATTTTAGCTCTAACACTGATGATCCACCTACAAATGTGAACTGACCTTCAGAAATAAAACATTTGAAAACGGACCATTTTCCACATTTCTGAAGCATTACGTAATGGGGGGTGTTATCTCTTTTGTCGAAAATCAGCCGTTTTTGCTCGAACATTAATTGCCTATAAATGGTATTTAATTCACTTCCCGGGGTGAAGAAACCCTTTTTGAGAACTGAGAGTGAGTAAATTTGCCATTTTCATGCACTTTTAACCATTCCATAAATCTTGTGTTTAGGGCCCCTGGAAGCATGAAAATCACTTTAAACATGCTAATTTTAGCTCTAACACTGATGATCCACCTACAAATGTGAACTGACGTTCAAAAATAAAACATTTGAAAACGGACCATTTTCCACATTTCTGAAGCATGACGTAATGGGGGGTGTTATCTCTTTTGTCGCAAATCAGCCGTTTTTGCTCGAACATTAAATGCCTCCAAATGGTATTTAATTCACTTCCCGGGGTGAAGAAACCCTTTTTGAGAACTCAGAGTGAGTAAATTGGCCATTTTCATGCACTTTTAACCATTCCATAAATCTTGTGTTTAGGGCCCCTGGAAGCATGAAAATCACTTTAAACATGCTAATTTTAGCTCTAACACTGATGATCCACCTACAAATGTGAACTGACGTTCAAAAATAAAACATTTGAAAACGGACCATTTTCCACATTTCTGAAGCATGACGTAATGGGGGGGTGTTATCTCTTTTGTCGAAAATCAGCCGTTTTTGCTCTAACATTAAATGCCTCCAAATAGTATTTAATTCACTTCCTGGGGTGAAGAAACCCTTTTTGAGAACTCAGAGTGAGTAAATTGGCCATTTTCATGCACTTTTAACCATTCCATAAATCTTGTGTTTAGGGCCCCTGGAAGCATGAAAATCACTTTAAACATGCTAATTTTAGCTCTAACACTGATGATCCACCTACAAATGTGAACTGACGTTCAAAAATAAAACATTTGAAAACGGACCATTTTCCACATTTCTGAAGCATGACGTAATGGGGGGTGTTATCTCTTTTGTCGAAAATCAGCCTTTTTTGCTTGAACATTAAATGCCTCCAAATGGTATTTAATTCACTTCCCGAGCCCCTGAAAGCATGAAAATCACTTTAAACATGCTAATTTTAGCTCTAACACTGATGATCCACCTACAAATGTGAACTGACGTTCAAAAATAAAACATTTGAAAACGGACCATTTTCCACATTTCTGAAGCATGACATAATGGGGGTTATCTCTTTTGTCGAAAATCAGCTGTTTTTGCTTGAACATTAAATGCATCCAAATAGTATTTAATTCACTTCCCGGGGTGAAGAAACCCTTTTTGAGAACTCAGAGTGAGTAAATTGGCCATTTTCATGCACTTTAAACCATTCCATAAATCTTGTGTTTAGGGCCCCTGGAAGCATGAAAATCACTTTCAACATGCTAATTTTAGCTCTAACACTGATGATCCACCTACAAATGTGAACTGACGTTCAAAAATAAAACATTTGAAAACGGACCATTTTCCACATTTCTGAAGCATGACGTAATGGGGGGGTGTTATCTCTTTTGTCGAAAATCAGCCGTTTTTGCTTGAACATTAAATGCCTCCAAATGGTATTTAAGTCACTTCCCGAGGCCCTGGAAGCATGAAAATCACTTTAAACATGCTAATTTTAGCTCTAACACTGATGATCCACCTACAAATGTGAACTGACGTTCAAAAATAAAACATTTGAAAACGGACCATTTTCCACATTTCTGAAGCATGACGTAATGGGGGGGTGTTATCTCTTTTGTCGCAAATCAGCCGTTTTTGCTCGAACATTAAATGCCTCCAAATGGTATTTAATTCACTTCCCGGGGTGAAGAAACCCTTTTTGAGAACTCAGAGTGAGTAAATTGGCCATTTTCATGCACTTTTAACCATTCCATAAATCTTGTGTTTAGGGCCCCTGGAAGCATGAAAATCACTTTAAACATGCTAATTTTATCTCTAACACTGATGATCCACCTACAAATGTGAACTGACGTTCAAAAATAAAACATTTGAAAACGGACCATTTTCCACATTTCTGAAGCATGACGTAATGGGGGGGTGTTATCTCTTTTGTCGAAAATCAGCCGTTTTTGCTCGAACATTAAATGCCTCCAAATGGTATTTAATTCACTTCCCGGGGTGAAGAAACCCTTTTTGAGAACTCAGAGTGAGTAAATTGGCCATTTTCATGCACTTTTAACCATTCCATAAATCTTGTGTTTAGGGCCCCTGGAAGCATGAAAATCACTTTAAACATGCTAATTTTAGCTCTAACACTGATGATCCACCTACAAATGTGAACTGACGTTCAAAAATAAAACATTTGAAAACTGACCATTTTCCACATTTCTGAAGCATGACGTAATGGGGGGGTGTTATCTCTTTTGTCAGAAATCAGCTGTTTTTGCTTGAACATTAAATGCCTCCAAATAGTATTTAATTCACTTCCCGAGCCCCTGGAAGCATGAAAATCACTTTAAACATGCTAATTTTAGCTCTAACACTGATGATCCACCTACAAATGTGAACTGACGTTCAAAAATAAAACATTTGAAAACGGGCCATTTTCCACATTTCTGAAGCATGACGTAATGGGGGGTGTTATCTCTTTTGTCGAAAATCAGCCGTTTTTGCTTGAACATTAAATGCCTCCAAATGGTATTTAATTCACTTCCCGAGCCCTTGAAAGCATGAAAATCACTTTAAACATGCTAATTTTAGCTCTAACACTGATGATCCACCTACAAATGTGAACTGACGTTCAAAAATGAAACATTTGACAACGGACCATTTTCCACATTTCTGAAGCATGACGTAATGGGGGGGGTGTTATCTCTTTTGTCGAAAATCAGCCGTTTTTGCTCGAACATTAAATGCCTCCAAATGGTATTTAATTCACTTCCCGGGGTGAAGAAACCCTTTTTGAGAACTCAGAGTGAGTAAATTGGCCATTTTCATGCACTTTTAACCATTCCATAAATCTTGTGTTTAGGGCCCCTGGAAGCATGAAAATCACTTTAAACATGCTAATTTTAGCTCTAACACTGATGATCCACCTACAAATGTGAACTGACGTTCAAAAATAAAACATTTGAAAACGGACCATTTTCCACATTTCTGAAGCATGACGTAATGGGGGGTGTTATCTCTTTTGTCGAAAATCAGCCGTTTTTGCTTGAACATTAAATGCCTCCAAATGGTATTTAATTCACTTCCCGAGCCCATGGAAGCATGAAAATCACTTTAAACATGCTAATTTTAGCTCTAACACTGATGATCCACCTACAAATCTGAACTGACGTTCAAAAATAAAACATTTGAAAACTGACCATTTTCCACATTTCTGAAGCATGACGTAATGGGGGGGTTATCTCTTTTGTCGAAAATCAGCTGTTTTTGCTTGAACATTAAATGCCTCCAAATAGTATTGTATTCACTTCCCGGGGTGAAGAAACCCTTTTTGAGAACTCAGAGTGAGTAAATTGGCCATTTTCATGCACTTTAAACCATTCCATAAATCTTGTGTTTAGGGCCCCTGGAAGCATGAAAATCACTTTAAACATGCTAATTTTAGCTCTAACACTGATGATCCACCTACAAATGTGAACTGACGTTCAAAAATAAAACATTTGAAAACCGACCATTTTCCACATTTCTGAAGCATTACGTAATGGGGGGGTGTTATCTCTTTTGTCGAAAATCAGCCGTTTTTGCTGGAACATTAAATGCATCCAAATAGTATTTAATTCACTTCCCGGGGTGAAGAAACCCCTTTTGAGAACTCAGAGTGAGTAAATTGGCCATTTTCATGCACTTTTAACCATTCCATAAATCTTGTGTTTAGGGCCACTGGAAGCATGAAAATTACTTTAAACATGCTAATTTTTATGTCTAACACTGATGATCCACCTACAAATGTGAACTGACGTTCAAAAATAAAACATTTGAAAACGGACCATTTTCCACATTTCTGAAGCATGACGTAATGGGGGGGTGTTATCTCTTTTGTCGAAAATCAGCCATTTTTGCTTGAACATTAAATGCCTCCAAATGGTATTTAATTCACTTCCCGAGCCCCTGGAAGCATGAAAATCACTTTAAACATGCTAATTTTAGCTCTAACACAGATGATCCACCTACAAATGTGAACTGACGTTCAAAAATAAAACATTTGAAAACGGACCATTTTCCACATTTCTGAAGCATGACGTAATGGGGGGTGTTATCTCTTTTGTCGAAAATCAGCAGTTTTTGCTCGAACATTAAATGCCTCCAAATGGTATTTAATTAACTTCCCGGGGTGAAGAAACCCCTTTTGAGAACTCAGAGTGAGTAAATTGGCCATTTTCATGCACTTTTAACCATTCCATAAATCTTGTGTTTAGGGCCCCTGGAAGCATGAAAATCACTTTAAACATGCTAATTTTAGCTCTAACACTGATGATCCACCTACAAATGTGAACTGACGTTCAAAAATAAAACATTTGAAAACAGACCATTTTCCACATTTTTGAAGCATGACGTAATGGGGGGTGTTATCTCTTTTGTCGAAAATCAGCCGTTTTTGCTTGAACATTAAATGCGTCCAAATGGTATTTAATTCACTTCCCGAGCCCCTGGAAGCATGAAAATCACTTTAAACATGCTAATTTTAGCTCTAACACTGATGATCCACCTACAAATGTGAACTGACGTTCAAAAATAAAACATTTGAAAACGGACCCTTTTCCACATTTCTGAAGCATGACGTAATGGGGGGGTGTTATCTCTTTTGTCGAAAATCAGCCGTTTTTGCTTGAACATTAAATGCCTCCAAATGGTATTTAATTCACTTCCCGAGCCCCTGGAAGCATGAAAATCACTTTAAACATGCTAATTTTAGCTCTAACACTGATGATCCACCTACAAATGTGAACTGACGTTCAAAAATAAAACATTTGAAAACGGACCATTTTCCACATTTCTGAAGCATGACGTAATGGGGGGGTGTTATCTCTTTTGTAAAAAATCAGCAGTTTTTTGCTCGAACATTAAATGCCTCCAAATGGTATTTAATTCACTTCCCGGGGTGAAGAAACCCTTTTTGAGAACTCAGAGTGAGTAAATTGGCCATTTTCATGCACTTTTAACCATTCCATAAATCTTGTGTTCAGGGCCCCTGGAAGCATGAAAATCACTTTAAACATGCTAATTTTAGCTCTAACACTGATGATCCACCTACAAATGTGAACTGACGTTCAAAAATAAAACATTTGAAAACGGGCCATTTTCCACATTTCTGAAGCATGACGTAATGGGGGGTGTTATCTCTTTTGTCGAAAATCAGCCGTTTTTGCTTGAACATTAAATGCCTCCAAATGGTATTTAATTCACTTCCCGAGCCCTTGGAAGCATGAAAATCACTTTAAACATGCTAATTTTAGCTCTAACACTGATGATCCACCTACAAATGTGAACTGACGTTCAAAAATGAAACATTTGAAAACGGACCATTTTCCACATTTCTGAAGCATGACGTAATGGGGGGGTGTTATCTCTTTTGTCGAAAATCAGCCGTTTTTGCTCGAACATTAAATGCCTCCAAATGGTATTTAATTCACTTCTCGGGGTGAAGAAACCCTTTTTGAGAACTCAGAGTGAGTAAATTGGCCATTTTCATGCACTTTTAACCATTCCATAAATCTTGTGTTTAGGGCCCCTGGAAGCATGAAAATCACTTTAAACATGCTAATTTTAGCTCTAACACTGATGATCCACCTACAAATGTGAACTGAGGTTCAAAAATAAAACATTTGAAAACGGACCATTTTCCACATTTCTGAAGCATGACGTAATGGGGGGGTGTTATCTCTTTTGTCGAAAATCAGCCGTTTTTGCTCTAACATTAAATGCCTCCAAATAGTATTTAATTCACTTCCTTGGGTGAAGAAACCCTTTTTGAGAACTCAGAGTGAGTAAATTGGCCATTTTCATGCACTTTTAACCATTCCATAAATCTTGTGTTTAGGGCCCCTGGAAGCATGAAAATCACTTTAAACATGCTAATTTTAGCTCTAACACTGATGATCCACCTACAAATGTGAACTGACGTTCAAAAATAAAACATTTGAAAACGGACCATTTTCCACATTTCTGAAGCATGACGTAATGGGGGGTGTTATCTCTTTTGTCGAAAATCAGCCTTTTTTGCTTGAACATTAAATGCCTCCAAATGGTATTTAATTCACTTCCCGAGCCCCTGGAAGCATGAAAATCACTTTAAACATGCTAATTTTAGCTCTAACACTGATGATCCACCTACAAATGTGAACTGACGTTCAAAAATAAAACATTTGAAAACGGACCATTTTCCACATTTCTGAAGCATGACGTAAAGGGGGGTTATCTCTTTTGTCGAAAATCAGCTGTTTTTGCTTGAACATTAAATGCATCCAAATAGTATTTAATTCACTTCCCGGGGTGAAGAAACCCTTTTTGAGAACTCAGAGTGAGTAAATTGGCCATTTTCATGCACTTTAAACCATTCCATAAATCTTGTGTTTAGGGCCCCTGGAAGCATGAAAATCACTTTCAACATGCTAATTTTAGCTCTAACACTGATGATCCACCTACAAATGTGAACTGACGTTCAAAAATAAAACATTTGAAAACGGACCATTTTCCACATTTCTGAAGCATGACGTAATGGGGGGGTGTTATCTCTTTTGTCGAAAATCAGCCGTTTTTGCTTGAACATTAAATGCCTCGAAATGGTATTTAAGTCACTTCCCGAGGCCCTGGAAGCATGAAAATCACTTTCAACATGCTAATTTTAGCTCTAACACTGATGATCCACCTACAAATGTGAACTGACGTTCAAAAATAAAACATTTGAAAACGGACCATTTTCCACATTTCTGAAGCATGACGTAATGGGGGGGTGTTATCTCTTTTGTCGAAAATCAGCCGTTTTTGCTTGAACATTAAATGCCTCCAAATGGTATGTAATTCACTTCCCGAGCCCCTGGAAGCATGAAAATCACTTTAAACATGCTAATTTTAGCTCTAACACTGATGATCCACCTACAAATGTGAACTGACGTTCAAAAATAAAACATTTGAAAACGGACCATTTTCCACATTTCTGAAGCATGACGTAATGGGGGGGTGTTATCTCTTTTGTCGAAAATCAGCCGTTTTTGCTCGAACATTAAATGCCTCCAAATGGTATTTAATTCACTTCCCGGGGTGAAGAAACCCTTTTTGAGAACTCAGAGTGAGTAAATTGGCCATTTTCATGCACTTTTAACCATTCCATAAATCTTGTGTTTAGGGCCCCTGGAAGCATGAAAATCACTTTAAACATGCTAATTTTAGCTCTAACACTGATGATCCACCTACAAATGTGAACTGACGTTCAAAAATAAAACATTTGAAAACGGACCATTTTCCACATTTCTGAAGCATGACGTAATGGGGGGTGTTATCTCTTTTGTCGAAAATCAGCCGTTTGTGCTCGAACATTAAATGCCTCCAAATGGTATTTAATTAACTTCCCGGGGTGAAGAAACCCTTTTTGAGAACTCAGAGTGAGTAAATTGGCCATTGTCATGCACTTTTAACCATTCCATAAATCTTGTGTTTAGGGCCCCTGGAAGCATGAAAATTACTTTAAACATGCTAATTTTAGCTCTAACACTGATGATCCACCTACAAATGTGAACTGACGTTCAAAAATAAAACATTTGAAAACGGACCATTTTCCACATTTCTGAAGCATGACGTAATGGGGGGGGTGTTATCTCTTTTGTCGAAAATCAGCCGTTTTTGCTCTAACATTAAATGCCTCCAAATGGTATTTAATTCACTTCCCGAGCCCCTGGAAGCATGAAAATCACTTTAAACATGCTAATTTTAGCTCTAACACTGATGATCCACCTACAAATGTGAACTGACGTTCAAAAATAAAACATTTGAAAACGGACCATTTTCCACATTTCTGAAGCATGACGTAATGGGGGGTGTTATCTCTTTTGTCGAAAATCAGCCTTTTTTGCTTGAACATTAAATGCCTCCAAATGGTATTTAATTCACTTCCCGAGCCCCTGGAAGCATGAAAATCACTTTAAACATGCTAATTTTAGCTCTAACACTGATGATCCACCTACAAATGTGAACTGACGTTCAAAAATAAAACATTTGAAAACGGACCATTTTCCACATTTCTGAAGCATGACGTAATGGGGGGGTTATCTCTTTTGTCGAAAATCAGCTGTTTTTGCTTGAACATTAAATGCCTCCAAATAGTATTTAATTCACTTCCCGGGGTGAAGAAACCCTTTTTGAGAACTCAGAGTGAGTAAATTGGCCATTTTCATGCACTTTAAACCATTCCATAAATCTTGTGTTTAGGGCCCCTGGAAGCATGAAAATCACTTTAAACATGCTAATTTTAGCTCTAACACTGATGATCCACCTACAAATGTGAACTGACGTTCAAAAATAAAACATTTGAAAACGGACCATTTTCCACATTTCTGAAGCATGACGTAATGGGGGGGGTGTTATCTCTTTTGTCGAAAATCAGCCGTTTTTGCTCGAACATTAAATGCCTCCAAATGGTATTTAATTCACTTCCCGAGCCCCTGGAAGCATGAAAATCACTTTAAACATGCTAATTTTAGCTCTAACACTGATGATCCACCTACAAATGTGAACTGACGTTCAAAAATGAAACATTTGAAAACGGACCATTTTCCACATTTCTGAAGCATGACGTAATGGGGGGGTGTTATCTCTTTTGTCGAAAATCAGCCGTTTTTGCTCGAACATTAAATGCCTCCAAATGGTATTTAATTCACTTCCCGGGGTGAAGAAACCCTTTTTGAGAACTCAGAGTGAGTAAATTGGCCATTTTCATGCACTTTTAACCATTCCATAAATCTTGTGTTTAGGGCCCCTGGAAGCATGAAAATCACTTTAAACATGCTAATTTTAGCTCTAACACTGATGATCCACCTACAAATGTGAACTGACGGTCAAAAATAAAACATTTGAAAACGGACCATTTTCCACATTTCTGAAGCATGACGTAATGGGGGGGTGTTATCTCTTTTGTCGAAAATCAGCCGTTTTTGCTTGAACATTAAATGCCTCCAAATGGTATTTAATTCACTTCCCGAGCCCCTGGAAGCATGAAAATCACTTTAAACATGCTAATTTTAGCTCTAACACTGATGATCCACCTACAAATGTGAACTGACGTTCAAAAATAAAACATTTGAAAACGGACCATTTTCCACATTTCTGAAGCATGACGTAAGGGGGGGGGGGTGTTATCTCTTTTGTCGAAAATCAGCCTTTTTTGCTTGAACATTAAATGCCTCCAAATGGTATTTAATTCACTTCCCGAGCCCCTGGAAGCATGAAAATCACTTTAAACATGCTAATTTTAGCTCTAACACTGATGATCCACCTACAAATGTGAACTGACGTTCAAAAATAAAACATTTGAAAACGGACCATTTTCCACATTTCTGAAGCATGACGTAATGGGGGGTTATCTCTTTTGTCGAAAATCAGCTGTTTTTGCTTGAACATTAAATGCCACCAAATAGTATTTAATTCACTTCCCGGGGTGAAGAAACCCTTTTTGAGAACTCAGAGTGAGTAAATTGGCCATTTTCATGCACTTTAAACTATTCCATAAATCTTGTGTTTAGGGCCCCTGGAAGCATGAAAATCACTTTAAACATGCTAATTTTAGCTCTAACACTGATGATCCACCTACAAATGTGAACTGACGTTAAAAAATAAAACATTTGAAAATGGACCATTTTCCACATTTCTGAAGCATGACGTAATGGGGGGGTGTTATCTCTTTTGTCGAAAATCAGCCGTTTTTGCTTGAACATTAAATGCCTCCAAATGGTATTTAATTCACTTCCCGAGCCCCTGGAAGCATGAAAATCACTTTAAACATGCTAATTTTAGCTCTAACACTGATGATCCACCTACAAATGTGAACTGACGTTCAAATATAAAACATTTGAAAACGGACCATTTTCCACATTTCTAAAGCATGACGTAATGGGGGGGTGTTATCTCTTTTGTCGAAAATCAGCCGTTTTTGCTTGAACATTAAATGCCTCCAAATGGTATTTAATTCACTTCCCGAGCCCCTGGAAGCATGAAAATCACTTTAAACATGCTAATTTTAGCTCTAACACTGATGATCCACCTACAAATGTGAACTGACGTTCAAAAATAAAACATTTGAAAACGGACCATTTTCCACATTTCTGAAGCATGACGTAATGGGGGGGGTATTATCTCCTTTGTCGAAAATCAGCCGTTTTTGCTTGAATATTAAATGCCTCCAAATGGTATTTAATTCACTTCCCGGGGTGAAGAAACCCTTTTTGAGAACTCAGAGTGAGTAAATTGGCCATTTTCATGCACTTTTAACCATTCCATAAATCTTGTGTTTAGGGCCCCTGGAAGCATGAAAATCACTTTAAACATGCTAATTTTAGCTCTAACACTGATGATCCACCTACAAATGTGAACTGACGTTCAAAAATAAAACATTTGAAAACGGACCATTTTCCACATTTCTGAAGCATGACGTAATGGGGGGGTGTTATCTCTTTTGTCGAAAATCAGCTGTTTGTGCTCGAACATTAAATGCCTCCAAATGGTATTTAATTAACTTCCCGGGGTGAAGAAACCCTTTTTGAGAACTCAGAGTGAGTAAATTGGCCATTTTCATGCACTTTTAACCATTCCATAAATCTTGTGTTTAGGGCCCCTGGAAGCATGAAAATCACTTTAAACATGCTCATTTTAGCTCTAACACTGATGATCCACCTAAAAATGTGAACTGACGTTCAAAAATAAAACATTTGAAAACGGACCATTTTCCACATTTCTGAAGCATGACGTAATGGGGGGGTGTTATCTCTTTTGTCGAAAATCAGCCGTTTTTGCTTAAACATTAAATGCCTCCAAATGGTATTTAATTCACTTCCCGAGCCCCTGGAAGCATGAAAATCACTTTAAACATTCTAATTTTAGCTCTAACACTGATGATCCACCTACAAATGTGAAATGACGTTCAAAAATAAAACATTTGAAAACGGACCATTTTTCACATTTCTGAAGCATGACGTAATGGGGCGTGTTATCTCTTTTGTCGAAAATCAGCCGTTTTTGCTCGAACATTAAATGCCTCCAAATGGTATTTAATTCACTTCCTGAGCCCCTGGAAGCATGAAAATCACTTTAAACATGCTAATTTTAGCTCTAACACTGATGATCCACCTACAAATGTGAACTGACGTTCAAAAATAAAACATTTGAAAACTGACCATTTTCCACATTTCTGAAGCATGACGTAATGGGGGGGTGTTATCTCTTTTGTCAGAAATCAGCTGTTTTTGCTTGAACATTAAATGCCTCCAAATAGTATTTAATTCACTTCCCGAGCCCCTGGAAGCATGAAAATCACTTTAAACATGCTAATTTTAGCTCTAACACTGATGATCCACCTACAAATGTGAACTGACGTTCAAAAATAAAACATTTGAAAACGGACCATTTTCCACATTTCTGAAGCATGACGTAATGTTGGGGTGTTATCTCTTTTGTCGAAAATCAGCCGTTTTTGCTCAAACATTAAATGCCTCCAAATAGTATTTAATTCACTTCCCGGGGTGAAGAAACCCTTTTTGAGAACTCAGAGTGAGTAAATTGGCCATTTTCATGCACTTTTAACCATTCCATAAATCTTGTGTTTAGGGCCCCTGGAAGCATGAAAATCACTTTAAACATGCTAATTTTAGCTCTAACACTGATGATCCACCTACAAATGTGAACTGACGTTCAAAAATAAAACATTTGAAAACGGACCATTTTCCACATTTCTGAAGCATGACGTAATGGGGGGGTGTTATCTCTTTTGTCGAAAATCAGCCGTTTTTGCTTGAACATTAAATGCCTCCAAATGGTATTTAATTCACTTCCCGAGCCCCTGGAAGCATGAAAATCACTTTAAACATGCTAATTTTAGCTCTAACACTGATGATCCACCTACAAATGTGAACTGACGTTCAAAAATAAAACATTTGAAAACGGACCATTTTCCACATTTCTGAAGCATGACGTAATGGGGGGGTGTTATCTCTTTTGTCGAAAATCAGCCGTTTTTGCTTGAACATTAAATGCCTCCAAATGGTATTTAATTCACTTCCCGAGCCCCTGGAAGCATGAAAATCACTTTAAACATGCTAATTTTAGCTCTAACACTGATGATCCACCTACAAATGTGAACTGACGTTCAAAAATAAAACATTTGAAAACGGACCATTTTCCACATTTCTGAAGCATGACGTAATGGGGGGTTATCTCTTTTGTCGAAAATCAGCTGTTTTTGCTTGAACATTAAATGCCTCCAAATAGTATTTAATTCACTTCCCGGGGTGAAGAAACCCTTTTTGAGAACTCAGAGTGAGTAAATTGGCCATTTTCATGCACTTTAAACTATTCCATAAATCTTGTGTTTAGGGCCCCTGGAAGCATGAAAATCACTTTAAACATGCTAATTTTAGCTCTAACACTGATGATCCACCTACAAATGTGAACTGACGTTCAAAAATAAAACATTTGAAAACGGACCATTTTCCACATTTCTGAAGCATGACGTAATGGGGGGTGTTATCTCTTTTGTCGAAAATCAGCCGTTTTTGCTTGAACATTAAATGCCTCCAAATGGTATTTAATTCACTTCCCGAGCCCCTGGAAGCATGAAAATCACTTTAAACATGCTAATTTTAGCTCTAACACTGATGATCCACCTACAAATGTGAACTGACGTTCAAATATAAAACATTTGAAAACGGACCATTTTCCACATTTCTAAAGCATGACGTAATGGGGGGGTGTTATCTCTTTTGTCGAAAATCAGCCGTTTTTGCTTGAACATTAAATGCCTCCAAATGGTATTTAATTCACTTCCCGAGCCCCTGGAAGCATGAAAATCACTTTAAACATGCTAATTTTAGCTCTAACACTGATGATCCACCTACAAATGTGAACTGACGTTCAAAAATAAAACATTTGAAAACGGACCATTTTCCACATTTCTGAAGCATGACGTAATGGGGGGGGTATTATCTCCTTTGTCGAAAATCAGCTGTTTTTGCTTGAATATTAAATGCCTCCAAATGGTATTTAATTCACTTCCCGGGGTGAAGAAACCCTTTTTGAGAACTCAGAGTGAGTAAATTGGCCATTTTCATGCACTTTTAACCATTCCATAAATCTTGTGTTTAGGGCCCCTGGAAGCATGAAAATCACTTGAAACATGCTAATTTTAGCTCTAACACTGATGATCCACCTACAAATGTGAACTGACGTTCAAAAATAAAACATTTGAAAACAGACCATTTTCCACATTTCTGAAGCATGACGTAATGGGGGGGTGTTATCTCTTTTGTCGAAAATCAGCTGTTTGTGCTCGAACATTAAATGCCTCCAAATGGTATTTAATTAACTTCCCGGGGTGAAGAAACCCTTTTTGAGAACTCAGAGTGAGTAAATTGGCCATTTTCATGCACTTTTAACCATTCCATAAATCTTGTGTTTAGGGCCCCTGGAAGCATGAAAATCACTTTAAACATGCTCATTTTAGCTCTAACACTGATGATCCACCTAAAAATGTGAACTGACGTTCAAAAATAAAACATTTGAAAACGGACCGTTTTCCACATTTCTGAAGCATGACGTAATGGGGGGGTGTTATCTCTTTTGTCGAAAATCAGCCGTTTTTGCTTGAACATTAAATGCCTCCAAATGGTATTTAATTCACTTCCCGAGCCCCTGGAAGCATGAAAATCACTTTAAACATTCTAATTTTAGCTCTAACACTGATGATCCACCTACAAATGTGAACTGACGTTCAAAAATAAAACATTTGAAAACGGACCATTTTCCACATTTCTGAAGCATGACGTAATGGGGCGTGTTATCTCTTTTGTCGAAAATCAGCCGTTTTTGCTCGAACATTAAATCCCTCCAAATGGTATTTAATTCACTTCCCGAGCCCCTGGAAGCATGAAAATCACTTTAAACATGCTAATTTTAGCTCTAACACTGATGATCCACCTACAAATGTGAACTGACGTTCAAAAATAAAACATTTGAAAACGGACAATTTTCCACATTTCTGAAGCATGACGTAATGGGGGGTGTTATCTCTTTTGTCGAAAATCAGCCTTTTTTGCTTGAACATTAAATGCCTCCAAATGGTATTTAATTCACTTCCCGAGCCCCTGGAAGCATGAAAATCACTTTAAACATGCTAATTTTAGCTCTAACACTGATGATCCAACTACAAATGTGAACTGACGTTCAAAAATAAAACATTTGAAAACGGACCATTTTCCACATTTCTGAAGCATGACGTAATGGGGGGGTGTTATCTCTTTTGTCGAAAATCAGCCGTTTTTGCTTGAACATTAAATGCCTCCAAATGGTATTTAATTCACTTCCCGAGCCCCTGGAAGCATGAAAATCACTTTAAACATGCTAATTTTAGCTCTAACACTGATGATCCACCTACAAATGTGAACTGACGTTCGAAAATAAAACATTTGAAAACGGACCATTTTCCACATTTCTGAAGCATGACGTAATGGGGGGGTGTTATCTCTTTTGTCGAAAATCAGCCGTTTTTGCTCGAACATTAAATGCCTCCAAATGTTATTTAATTCACTTCCCGGGGTGAAGAAACCCTTTTTGAGAACTCAGAGTGAGTAAATTGGCCATTTTCATGCACTTTTAACCATTCCATAAATCTTGTGTTTAGGGCCCCTGGAAGCATGAAAATCACTTTAAACATGCTAATTTTAGCTCTAACACTGATGATCCACCTACAAATGTGAACTGACGTTCAAAAATAAAACATTTGAAAAAGGGACCATTTTCCACATTTCTGAAGCATGACGTAATGGGGGGTGTTACCTCTTTTGTCGAAAATCAGCCGTTTGTGCTCGAACATTAAATGCCTCCAAATGGTATTTAATTAACTTCCCGGGGTGAAGAAACCCTTTTTGAGAACTCAGAGTGAGTAAATTGGCCATTTTCATGCACTTTTAACCATTCCATAAATCTTGTGTTTAGGGCCCCTGGAAGCATGAAAATCACTTTAAACATGCTAATTTTAGCTCTAACACTGATGATCCACCTACAAATGTGAACTGACGTTCAAAAATAAAACATTTGAAAACGGACCATTTTCCACATTTCTAAAGCATGACGTAATGGGGGGGTGTTATCTCTTTTGTCGAAAATCAGCCGTTTTTGCTTGAACATTAAATGCCTCCAAATGGTATTTAATTCACTTCCCGAGCCCCTGGAAGCATGAAAATCACTTTAAACATGCTAATTTTAGCTCTAACAGTGATGATCCACCTACAAATGTGTACTGACGTTCAAAAATAAAACATTTGAAAACGGACCATTTTCCACATTTCTGAAGCATGACGTAATGGGGGGGTGTTATCTCTTTTGTCGAAAATCAGCCGTTTTTGCTTGAACATTAAATGCCTCCAAATGGTATTTAATTCACTTCCCGAGCCCCTGGAAGCATGAAAATCACTTTAAACATGCTAATTTGAGCTCTAACACTGATGATCCACCTACAAATGTGAACTGACGTTCAAAAATAAAACATTTGAAAACGGACCATTTTCCACATTTCTGAAGCATGACGTAATGGGGCGTGTTATCTCTTTTGTCAGAAATCAGCTGTTTTTGCTTGAACATTAAATGCCTCCAAATAGTATTTAATTCACTTCCCGAGCCCCTGGAAGCATGAAAATCACTTTAAACATGCTAATTTTAGCTCTAACACTGATGATCCACCTACAAATGTGAACTGACGTTCAAAAATAAAACATTTGAAAACGGACCATTTTCCACATTTCTGAAGCATGACGTAATGGGTGGGTGTTATCTCTTTTGTCGAAAATCAGCCGTTTTTGCTCGAACATTAAATGCCTCCAAATAGTATTTAATTCACTTCCGGGGTGAAGAAACCCTTTTTGAGAACTCAGAGTGAGTAAATTGGCCATTTTCATGCACTTTTAACCATTCCATAAATCTTGTGTTTAGGGCCCCTGGAAGCATGAAAATCACTTTAAACATGCTAATTTTAGCTCTAACACTGATGATCCACCTACAAATGTGAACTGACGTTCAAAAATAAAACATTTGAAAATGGACCATTTTCCACATTTCTGAAGCATGACGTAATGGGGGGGTGTTATCTCTTTTGTCGAAAATCAGCCGTTTTTGCTTGAACATTAAATGCCTCCAAATGGTATTTAATTCACTTCCCGAGCCCCTGGAAGCATGAAAATCACTTTAAACATGCTAATTTTAGCTCTAAGACTGATGATCCACCTACAAATGTGAACTGACGTTCAAAAATAAAACATTTGAAAACGGACCATTTTCCACATTTCTGAAGCATGACGTAATGGGGGGGTGTTATCTCTTTTGTCGAAAATCAGCCGTTTTTGCTCAAACATTAAATGCCTCCAAATGGTATTTAATTCACTTCCCGGGGTGAAGAAACCCTTTTTGAGAACTCAGAGTGAGTAAATTGGCCATTTTCATGCACTTTTAACCATTCCATAAATCTTGTGTTTAGGGCCCCTGGAAGCATGAAAATCACTTTAAACATGCTAATTTTAGCTCTAACACTGATGATCCACCTACAAATGTGAACTGACGTTCAAAAATAAAACATTTGAAAACGGACCATTTTCCACATTTCTGAAGCATGACGTAATGGGGGGGTGTTATCTCTTTTGTCGAAAATCAGCCGTCTTTGCTTGAACATTAAATGCCTCCAAATGGTATTTAATTCACTTCCCGAGCCCCTGGAAGCATGAAAATCACTTTAAACATGCTAATTTTAGCTCTAACACTGATGATCCACCTACAAATGTGAACTGACGTTCAAAAATAAAACATTTGAAAACGGACCATTTTCCACATTTCTGAAGCATGACGTAATGGGGCGTGTTATCTCTTTTGTCGAAAATCAGCCGTTTTTGCTTGAACATTAAATGCCTCCAAATAGTATTTAATTCACTTCCCGAGCCCCTGGAAGCATGAAAATCACTTTAAACATGCTAATTTTAGCTCTAACACTGATGATCCACCTACAAATGTGAACTGACGTTCAAAAATAAAACATTTGAAAACGGACCATTTTCCACATTTCTGAAGCATGACGTAATGGGGGGGTGTTATCTCTTTTGTCGAAAATCAGCCGTTTTTGCTCGAACATTAAATGCCTCCAAATAGTATTTAATTCACTTCCCGGGGTGAAGAAACCCTTTTTGAGAACTCAGAGTGAGTAAATTGGCCATTTTCATGCACTTTTAACCATTCCATAAATCTTGTGTTTAGGGCCCCTGGAAGCATGAAAATCACTTTAAACATGCTAATTTTAGCTCTAACACTGATGATCCACCTACAAATGTGAACTGACGTTCAAAAATAAAACATTTGAAAACGGACCATTTTCCACATTTCTGAAGCATGACGTAATGGGGGGGTGTTATCTCTTTTGTCGAAAATCAGCCGTTTTTGCTTGAACAATAAATGCCTCCAAATGGTATTTAATTCACTTCCCGAGCCCCTGGAAGCATGAAAATCACTTTAAACATGCTAATTTTAGCTCTAACACTGATGATCCACCTACAAATGTGAACTGACGTTCAAAAATAAAACATTTGAAAACGGACCATTTTCCACATTTCTGAAGCATGACGTAATGGGGGGTGTTATCTCTTTTGTCGAAAATCAGCCTTTTTTGCTTGAACATTAAATGCCTCCAAATGGTATTTAATTCACTTCCCGAGCCCCTGGAAGCATGAAAATCACTTTAAACATGCTAATTTTAGCTCTAACACTGATGATCCACCTACAAATGTGAACTGACGTTCAAAAATAAAACATTTGAAAACGGACCATTTTCCACATTTCTGAAGCATGACGTAATGGGGGGGTGTTATCTCTTTTGTCGAAAATCAGCCGTTTTTGCTTGAACATTAAATGCCTCCAAATGGTATTTAATTCACTTCCCGGGGTGAAGAAACCCTTTTTGAGAACTCAGAGTGAGTAAATTGGCCATTTTCATGCACTTTTAACCATTCCATAAATCTTGTGTTTAGGGCCCCTGGAAGCATGAAAATCACTTTAAACATGCTAATTTTAGCTCTAACACTGATGATCCACCTACAAATGTGAACTGACGTTCAAAAATAAAACATTTGAAAACGGACCATTTTCCACATTTCTGAAGCATGACGTAATGGGGGGGTGTTATCTCTTTTGTCGAAAATCAGCCGTTTTTGCTTGAACATTAAATGCCTCCAAATGGTATTTAATTCACTTCCCGAGCCCCTGGAAGCATGAAAATCACTTTAAACATGCTAATTTTAGCTCTAACACTGATGATCCACCTACAAATGTGAACTGACGTTCAAAAATAAAACATTTGAAAACGGACCATTTTCCACATTTCTGAAGCATGACGTAATGGGGGGGTGTTATCTCTTTTGTCGAAAATCAGCCGTTTTTGCTTGAACATTAAATGCCTCCAAATGGTATTTAATTCACTTCCCGAGCCCCTGGAAGCATGAAAATCACTTTAAACATGCTAATTTTAGCTCTAACACTGATGATCCACCTACAAATGTGAACTGACGTTCAAAAATAAAACATTTGAAAACGGACCATTTTCCACATTTCTGAAGCATGACGTAATGGGGGGTGTTATCTCTTTTGTCGAAAATCAGCCTTTTTTGCTTGAACATTAAATGCCTCCAAATGGTATTTAATTCACTTCCCGAGCCCCTGGAAGCATGAAAATCACTTTAAACATGCTAATTTTAGCTCTAACACTGATGATCCACCTATAAATGTGAACTGACGTTCAAAAATAAAACATTTGAAAACGGACCATTTTCCACATTTCTGAAGCATGACGTAATTGGGGGGTGTTATCTCTTTTGTCGAAAATCAGCCGTTTTTGCTTGAACATTAAATGCCTCCAAATGGTATTTAATTCACTTCCCGAGCCCCTGGAAGCATGAAAATCACTTTAAACATGCTAATTTTAGCTCTAACACTGATGATCCACCTACAAATGTGAACTGACGTTCAAAAATAAAACATTTGAAAACGGACCATTTTCCACATTTCTGAAGCATGACGTAATGGGGGGGTGTTATCTCTTTTGTCGAAAATCAGCCGTTTTTGCTCGAACATTAAATTCCTCCAAATGTTATTTAATTCACTTCCCGGGGTGAAGAAACCCTTTTTGAGAACTCAGAGTGAGTAAATTGGCCATTTTCATGCACTTTTAACCATTCCATAAATCTTGTGTTTAGGGCCCCTGGAAGCATGAAAATCACTTTAAACATGCTAATTTTAGCTCTAACACTGATGATCCACCTACAAATGTGAACTGACGTTCAAAAATAAAACATTTGAAAACGGACCATTTTCCACATTTCTGAAGCATGACGTAATGGGGGTGTTACCTCTTTTGTCGAAAATCAGCCGTTTGTGCTCGAA
Source organism: Lissotriton vulgaris (assembly GCF_964263255.1). Lineage (NCBI taxonomy): Eukaryota > Metazoa > Chordata > Amphibia > Caudata > Salamandridae > Lissotriton > Lissotriton vulgaris. The sequence goes on from NW_028242604.1 coordinate 69,963, forward strand.
CATTAAATGCCTCCAAATGGTATTTAATTAACTTCCCGGGGTGAAGAAACCCTTTTTGAGAACTCAGAGTGAGTAAATTGGCCATTTTCATGCACTTTTAACCATTCCATAAATCTTGTGTTTAGGGCCCCTGGAAGCATGAAAATCACTTTAAACATGCTAATTTTAGCTCTAACACTGATGATCCACCTACAAATGTGAACTGACGTTCAAAAATAAAACATTTGAAAACGGACCATTTTCCACATTTCTAAAGCATGACGTAATGGGGGGGTGTTATCTCTTTTGTCGAAAATCAGCCGTTTTTGCTTGAACATTAAATGCCTCCAAATGGTATTTAATTCACTTCCCGAGCCCCTGGAAGCATGAAAATCACTTTAAACATGCTAATTTTAGCTCTAACACTGATGATCCACCTACAAATGTGTACTGACGTTCAAAAATAAAACATTTGAAAACGGACCATTTTCCACATTTCTGAAGCATGACGTAATGGGGGGGTGTTATCTCTTTTGTCGAAAATCAGCCGTTTTTGCTTGAACATTAAATGCCTCCAAATGGTATTTAATTCACTTCCCGAGCCCCTGGAAGCATGAAAATCACTTTAAACATGCTAATTTTAGCTCTAACACTGATGATCCACCTACAAATGTGAACTGACGTTCAAAAATAAAACATTTGAAAACGGACCATTTTCCACATTTCTGAAGCATGACGTAATGGGGCGTGTTATCTCTTTTGTCAGAAATCAGCTGTTTTTGCTTGAACATTAAATGCCTCCAAATAGTATTTAATTCACTTCCCGAGCCCCTGGAAGCATGAAAATCACTTTAAACATGCTAATTTTAGCTCTAACACTGATGATCCACCTACAAATGTGAACTGACGTTCAAAAATAAAACATTTGAAAACGGACCATTTTCCACATTTCTGAAGCATGACGTAATGGGTGGGTGTTATCTCTTTTGTCGAAAATCAGCCGTTTTTGCTCGAACATTAAATGCCTCCAAATAGTATTTAATTCACTTCCTGGGGTGAAGAAACCCTTTTTGAGAACTCAGAGTGAGTAAATTGGCCATTTTCATGCACTTTTAACCATTCCATAAATCTTGTGTTTAGGGCCCCTGGAAGCATGAAAATCCCTTTAAACATGCTAATTTTAGCTCTAACACTGATGATCCACCTACAAATGTGAACTGACGTTCAAAAATAAAACATTTGAAAATGGACCATTTTCCACATTTCTGAAGCATGACGTAATGGGGGGGTGTTATCTCTTTTGTCGAAAATCAGCCGTTTTTGCTTGAACATTAAATGCCTCCAAATGGTATTTAATTCACTTCCCGAGCCCCTGGAAGCATGAAAATCACTTTAAACATGCTAATTTTAGCTCTAACACTGATGATCCACCTACAAATGTGAACTGACGTTCAAAAATAAAACATTTGAAAACGGACCATTTTCCACATTTCTGAAGCATGACGTAATGGGGGGGTGTTATCTCTTTTGTCGAAAATCAGCCGTTTTTGCTCGAACATTAAATGCCTCCAAATGGTATTTAATTCACTTCCCGGGGTGAAGAAACCCTTTTTGAGAACTCAGAGTGAGTAAATTGGCCATTTTCATGCACTTTTAACCATTCCATAAATCTTGTGTTTAGGGCCCCTGGAAGCATGAAAATCACTTTAAACATGCTAATTTTAGCTCTAACACTGATGATCCACCTACAAATGTGAACTGACGTTCAAAAATAAAACATTTGAAAACGGACCATTTTCCACATTTCTGAAGCATGACGTAATGGGGGGGTGTTATCTCTTTTGTCGAAAATCAGCCGTCTTTGCTTGAACATTAAATGCCTCCAAATGGTATTTAATTCACTTCCCGAGCCCCTGGAAGCATGAAAATCACTTTAAACATGCTAATTTTAGCTCTAACACTGATGATCCACCTACAAATGTGAACTGACGTTCAAAAATAAAACATTTGAAAACGGACCATTTTCCACATTTCTGAAGCATGACGTAATGGGGCGTGTTATCTCTTTTGTCGAAAATCAGCCGTTTTTGCTTGAACATTAAATGCCTCCAAATAGTATTTAATTCACTTCCCGAGCCCCTGGAAGCATGAAAATCACTTTAAACATTCTAATTTTAGCTCTAACACTGATGATCCACCTACAAATGTGAACTGACGTTCAAAAATAAAACATTTGAAAACGGACCATTTTCCACATTTCTGAAGCATGACGTAATGGGGGGGTGTTATCTCTTTTGTCGAAAATCAGCCGTTTTTGCTCGAACATTAAATGCCTCCAAATAGTATTTAATTCACTTCCCGGGGTGAAGAAACCCTTTTTGAGAACTCAGAGTGAGTAAATTGGCCATTTTCATGCACTTTTAACCATTCCATAAATCTTGTGTTTAGGGCCCCTGGAAGCATGAAAATCACTTTAAACATGCTAATTTTAGCTCTAACACTGATGATCCACCTACAAATGTGAACTGACGTTCAAAAATAAAACATTTGAAAATGGACCATTTTCCACATTTCTGAAGCATGACGTAATGGGGGGTGTTATCTCTTTTGTCGAAAATCAGCCTTTTTTGCTTGAACATTAAATGCCTCCAAATGGTATTTAATTCACTTCCCGAGCCCCTGGAAGCATGAAAATCACTTTAAACATGCTAATTTTAGCTCTAACACTGATGATCCACCTACAAATGTGAACTGACGTTCAAAAATAAAACATTTGAAAACGGACCATTTTCCACATTTCTGAAGCATGACGTAATGGGGGGGTGTTATCTCTTTTGTCGAAAATCAGCCGTTTTTGCTTGAACATTAAATGCCTCCAAATGGTATTTAATTCACTTCCCGAGCCCCTGGAAGCATGAAAATCACTTTAAACATGCTAATTTTAGCTCTAACACTGATGATCCACCTACAAATGTGAACTGACGTTCAAAAATAAAACATTTGATAACGGACCATTTTCCACATTTCTGAAGCATGACGTAATGGGGGGGTGTTATCTCTTTTGTCAAAAATCAGCTGTTTTTGCTCGAACATTAAATGCCTCCAAATGGTATTTAATTCACTTCCCGGGGTGAAGAAACCCTTTTTGAGAACTCAGAGTGAGTAAATTGGCCATTTTCATGCACTTTTAACCATTCCATAAATCTTGTGTTTAGGGCCCCTGGAAGCATGAAAATCACTTTAAACATGCTAATTTTAGCTCTAACACTGATGATCCACCTACAAATGTGAACTGACGTTCAAAAATAAAACATTTGAAAACGGACCATTTTCCACATTTCTGAAGCATGACGTAATGGGGGGGTGTTATCTCTTTTGTCGAAAATCAGCCGTTTTTGCTTGAACATTAAATGCCTCCAAATGGTATTTAATTCACTTCCCGAGCCCCTGGAAGCATGAAAATCACTTTAAACATGCTAATTTTAGCTCTAACACTGATGATCCACCTACAAATGTGAACTGACGTTCAAAAATAAAACATTTGAAAACGGACCATTTTCCACATTTCTGAAGCATGACGTAATGGGGGGGTGTTATCTCTTTTGTCGAAAATCAGCCGTTTTTGCTTGAACATTAAATGCCTCCAAATGGTATTTAATTCACTTCCCGAGCCCCTGGAAGCATGAAAATCACTTTAAACATGCTAATTTTAGCTCTAACACTGATGATCCACCTACAAATGTGAACTGACGTTCAAAAATAAAACATTTGAAAACGGACCATTTTCCACATTTCTGAAGCATGACGTAATGGGGGGTGTTATCTCTTTTGTCGAAAATCAGCCTTTTTTGCTTGAACATTAAATGCCTCCAAATGGTATTTAATTCACTTCCCGAGCCCCTGGAAGCATGAAAATCACTTTAAACATGCTAATTTTAGCTCTAACACTGATGATCCACCTATAAATGTGAACTGACGTTCAAAAATAAAACATTTGAAAACGGACCATTTTCCACATTTCTGAAGCATGACGTAATTGGGGGGTGTTATCTCTTTTGTCGAAAATCAGCCGTTTTTGCTTGAACATTAAATGCCTCCAAATGGTATTTAATTCACTTCCCGAGCCCCTGGAAGCATGAAAATCACTTTAAACATGCTAATTTTAGCTCTAACACTGATGATCCACCTACAAATGTGAACTGACGTTCAAAAATAAAACATTTGAAAACGGACCATTTTCCACATTTCTGAAGCATGACGTAATGGGGGGGTGTTATCTCTTTTGTCGAAAATCAGCCGTTTTTGCTCGAACATTAAATTCCTCCAAATGTTATTTAATTCACTTCCCGGGGTGAAGAAACCCTTTTTGAGAACTCAGAGTGAGTAAATTGGCCATTTTCATGCACTTTTAACCATTCCATAAATCTTGTGTTTAGGGCCCCTGGAAGCATGAAAATCACTTTAAACATGCTAATTTTAGCTCTAACACTGATGATCCACCTACAAATGTGAACTGACGTTCAAAAATAAAACATTTGAAAACGGACCATTTTCCACATTTCTGAAGCATGACGTAATGGGGGTGTTACCTCTTTTGTCGAAAATCAGCCGTTTGTGCTCGAACATTAAATGCCTCCAAATGGTATTTAATTAACTTCCCGGGGTGAAGAAACCCTTTTTGAGAACTCAGAGTGAGTAAATTGGCCATTTTCATGCACTTTTAACCATTCCATAAATCTTGTGTTTAGGGCCCCTGGAAGCATGAAAATCACTTTAAACATGCTAATTTTAGCTCTAACACTGATGATCCACCTACAAATGTGAACTGACGTTCAAAAATAAAACATTTGAAAACGGACCATTTTCCACATTTCTAAAGCATGACGTAATGGGGGGGTGTTATCTCTTTTGTCGAAAATCAGCCGTTTTTGCTTGAACATTAAATGCCTCCAAATGGTATTTAATTCACTTCCCGAGCCCCTGGAAGCATGAAAATCACTTTAAACATGCTAATTTTAGCTCTAACACTGATGATCCACCTACAAATGTGTACTGACGTTCAAAAATAAAACATTTGAAAACGGACCATTTTCCACATTTCTGAAGCATGACGTAATGGGGGGGTGTTATCTCTTTTGTCGAAAATCAGCCGTTTTTGCTTGAACATTAAATGCCTCCAAATGGTATTTAATTCACTTCCCGAGCCCCTGGAAGCATGAAAATCACTTTAAACATGCTAATTTTAGCTCTAACACTGATGATCCACCTACAAATGTGAACTGACGTTCAAAAATAAAACATTTGAAAACGGACCATTTTCCACATTTCTGAAGCATGACGTAATGGGGCGTGTTATCTCTTTTGTCAGAAATCAGCTGTTTTTGCTTGAACATTAAATGCCTCCAAATAGTATTTAATTCACTTCCCGAGCCCCTGGAAGCATGAAAATCACTTTAAACATGCTAATTTTAGCTCTAACACTGATGATCCACCTACAAATGTGAACTGACGTTCAAAAATAAAACATTTGAAAACGGACCATTTTCCACATTTCTGAAGCATGACGTAATGGGTGGGTGTTATCTCTTTTGTCGAAAATCAGCCGTTTTTGCTCGAACATTAAATGCCTCCAAATAGTATTTAATTCACTTCCTGGGGTGAAGAAACCCTTTTTGAGAACTCAGAGTGAGTAAATTGGCCATTTTCATGCACTTTTAACCATTCCATAAATCTTGTGTTTAGGGCCCCTGGAAGCATGAAAATCCCTTTAAACATGCTAATTTTAGCTCTAACACTGATGATCCACCTACAAATGTGAACTGACGTTCAAAAATAAAACATTTGAAAATGGACCATTTTCCACATTTCTGAAGCATGACGTAATGGGGGGGTGTTATCTCTTTTGTCGAAAATCAGCCGTTTTTGCTTGAACATTAAATGCCTCCAAATGGTATTTAATTCACTTCCCGAGCCCCTGGAAGCATGAAAATCACTTTAAACATGCTAATTTTAGCTCTAACACTGATGATCCACCTACAAATGTGAACTGACGTTCAAAAATAAAACATTTGAAAACGGACCATTTTCCACATTTCTGAAGCATGACGTAATGGGGGGGTGTTATCTCTTTTGTCGAAAATCAGCCGTTTTTGCTCGAACATTAAATGCCTCCAAATGGTATTTAATTCACTTCCCGGGGTGAAGAAACCCTTTTTGAGAACTCAGAGTGAGTAAATTGGCCATTTTCATGCACTTTTAACCATTCCATAAATCTTGTGTTTAGGGCCCCTGGAAGCATGAAAATCACTTTAAACATGCTAATTTTAGCTCTAACACTGATGATCCACCTACAAATGTGAACTGACGTTCAAAAATAAAACATTTGAAAACGGACCATTTTCCACATTTCTGAAGCATGACGTAATGGGGGGGTGTTATCTCTTTTGTCGAAAATCAGCCGTCTTTGCTTGAACATTAAATGCCTCCAAATGGTATTTAATTCACTTCCCGAGCCCCTGGAAGCATGAAAATCACTTTAAACATGCTAATTTTAGCTCTAACACTGATGATCCACCTACAAATGTGAACTGACGTTCAAAAATAAAACATTTGAAAACGGACCATTTTCCACATTTCTGAAGCATGACGTAATGGGGCGTGTTATCTCTTTTGTCGAAAATCAGCCGTTTTTGCTTGAACATTAAATGCCTCCAAATAGTATTTAATTCACTTCCCGAGCCCCTGGAAGCATGAAAATCACTTTAAACATGCTAATTTTAGCTCTAACACTGATGATCCACCTACAAATGTGAACTGACGTTCAAAAATAAAACATTTGAAAACGGACCATTTTCCACATTTCTGAAGCATGACGTAATGGGGGGGTGTTATCTCTTTTGTCGAAAATCAGCCGTTTTTGCTCGAACATTAAATGCCTCCAAATAGTATTTAATTCACTTCCCGGGGTGAAGAAACCCTTTTTGAGAACTCAGAGTGAGTAAATTGGCCATTTTCATGCACTTTTAACCATTCCATAAATCTTGTGTTTAGGGCCCCTGGAAGCATGAAAATCACTTTAAACATGCTAATTTTAGCTCTAACACTGATGATCCACCTACAAATGTGAACTGACGTTCAAAAATAAAACATTTGAAAACGGACCATTTTCCACATTTCTGAAGCATGACGTAATGGGGGGGTGTTATCTCTTTTGTCGAAAATCAGCCGTTTTTGCTTGAACATTAAATGCCTCCAAATGGTATTTAATTCACTTCCCGAGCCCCTGGAAGCATGAAAATCACTTTAAACATGCTAATTTTAGCTCTAACACTGATGATCCACCTACAAATGTGAACTGACGTTCAAAAATAAAACATTTGAAAACGGACCATTTTCCACATTTCTGAAGCATGACGTAATGGGGGGTGTTATCTCTTTTGTCGAAAATCAGCCTTTTTTGCTTGAACATTAAATGCCTCCAAATGGTATTTAATTCACTTCCCGAGCCCCTGGAAGCATGAAAATCACTTTAAACATGCTAATTTTAGCTCTAACACTGATGATCCACCTACAAATGTGAACTGACGTTCAAAAATAAAACATTTGAAAACGGACCATTTTCCACATTTCTGAAGCATGACGTAATGGGGGGGTGTTATCTCTTTTGTCGAAAATCAGCCGTTTTTGCTTGAACATTAAATGCCTCCAAATGGTATTTAATTCACTTCCCGAGCCCCTGGAAGCATGAAAATCACTTTAAACATGCTAATTTTAGCTCTAACACTGATGATCCACCTACAAATGTGAACTGACGTTCAAAAATAAAACATTTGAAAACGGACCATTTTCCACATTTCTGAAGCATGACGTAATGGGGGGGTGTTATCTCTTTTGTCAAAAATCAGCTGTTTTTGCTCGAACATTAAATGCCTCCAAATGGTATTTAATTCACTTCCCGGGGTGAAGAAACCCCTTTTTGAGAACTCAGAGTGAGTAAATTGGCCATTTTCATGCACTTTTAACCATTCCATAAATCTTGTGTTTAGGGCCCCTGGAAGCATGAAAATCACTTTAAACATGCTAATTTTAGCTCTAACACTGATGATCCACCTACAAATGTGAACTGACGTTCAAAAATAAAACATTTGAAAACGGACCATTGTCCACATTTCTGAAGCATGACGTAATCGGGGGTGTTATCTCTTTTGTCGAAAATCAGCCGTTTGTGCTCGAACATTAAATGCCTCCAAATGGTATTTAATTAACTTCCCGGGGTGAAGAAACCCTATTTGAGAACTCAGAGTGAGTAAATTGGCCATTTTCATGCACTTTTAACCATTCCATAAATCTTGTGTTTAGGGCCCCTGGAAGCATGAAAATCACTTTAAACATGCTAATTTTAGCTCTAACACTGATGATCCACCTACAAATGTGAACTGACGTTCAAAAATAAAACATTTGAAAACGGACCATTTTCCACATTTCTGAAGCATGACGTAATGGGGGGGTGTTATCTCTTTTGTCGAAAATCAGCCGTTTTTGCTTGAACATTAAATGCCTCCAAATGGTATTTAATTCACTTCCCGAGCCCCCTGGAAGCATGAAAATCACTTTAAACATGCTAATTTTAGCTCTAACACTGATGATCCACCTACAAATGTGAACTGACGTTCAAAAATAAAACATTTGAAAACGGACCATTTTCCACATTTCTGAAGCATGACGTAATGGGGGGGTGTTATCTCTTTTGTCGAAAATCAGCCGTTTTTGCTTGAACATTAAATGCCTCCAAATGGTATTTAATTCACTTCCCGAGCCCCTGGAAGCATGAAAATCACTTTAAACATGCTAATTTTAGCTCTAACACTGATGATCCACCTACAAATGTGAACTGACGTTCAAAAATAAAACATTTGAAAACGGACCATTTTCCACATTTCTGAAGCATGACGTAATGGGGCGTGTTATCTCTTTTGTCGAAAATCAGCCGTTTTTGCTCGAACATTAAATGCCTCCAAATGGTATTTAATTCACTTCCCGAGCCCCTGGAAGCATGAAAATCACTTTAAACATGCTAATTTTAGCTCTAACACTGATGATCCACCTACAAATGTGAACTGACATTCAAAAATAAAACATTTGAAAACTGACCATTTTCCACATTTCTGAAGCATGACGTAATGGGGGGGGTGTTATCTCTTTTGTCAGAAATCAGCTGTTTTTGCTTGAACATTAAATGCCTCCAAATAGTATTTAATTCACTTCCCGAGCCCCTGGAAGCATGAAAATCACTTTAAACATGCTAATTTCAGCTCTAACACTGATGATCCACCTACAAATGTGAACTGACGTTCAAAAATAAAACATTTGAAAACGGACCATTTTCCACATTTCTGAAGCATGACGTAATGGGGGGGTGTTATCTCTTTTGTCGAAAATCAGCCGTTTTTGCTCGAACATTAAATGCCTCCAAATAGTATTTAATTCACTTCCCGGGGTGAAGAAACCCTTTTTGAGAACTCAGAGTGAGTAAATTGGCCATTTTCATGCACTTTTAACCATTCCATAAATCTTGTGTTTAGGGCCCCTGGAAGCATGAAAATCACTTTAAACATGCTAATTTTAGCTCTAACACTGATGATCCACCTACAAATGTGAACTGACGTTCAAAAATAAAACATTTGAAAACGGACAATTTTCCACATTTCTGAAGCATGACGTAATGGGGGGGTGTTATCTCTTTTGTCGAAAATCAGCCGTTTTTGCTTGAACATTAAATGCCTCCAAATGGTATTTAATTCACTTCCCGAGCCCCTGGAAGCATGAAAATCACTTTAAACATGCTAATTTTAGCTCTAACACTGATGATCCACCTACAAATGTGAACTGACGTTCAAAAATAAAACATTTGAAAACGGACCATTTTCCACATTTCTGAAGCATGACGTAATGGGGGGTGTTATCTCTTTTGTCGAAAATCAGCCTTTTTTGCTTGAACATTAAATGCCTCCAAATGGTATTTAATTCACTTCCCGAGCCCCTGGAAGCATGAAAATCACTTTAAACATGCTAATTTTAGCTCTAACACTGATGATCCACCTACAAATGTGAACTGACGTTCAAAAATAAAACATTTGAAAACGGACCATTTTCCACATTTCTGAAGCATGAGGTAATGGGGGGGTGTTATCTCTTTTGTCGAAAATCAGCCGTTTTTGCTTGAACATTAAATGCCTCCAAATGGTATTTAATTCACTTCCCGAGCCCCTGGAAGCATGAAAATCACTTTAAACATGCTAATTTTAGCTCTAACACTGATGATCCACCTACAAATGTGAACTGACGTTCAAAAATAAAACATTTGAAAACGGACCATTTTCCACATTTCTGAAGCATGACGTAATGGGGGGGTGTTATCTCTTTTGTCAAAAATCAGCTGTTTTTGCTCGAACATTAAATGCCTCCAAATGGTATTTAATTCACTTCCCGGGGTGAAGAAACCCTTTTTGAGAACTCAGAGTGAGTAAATTGGCCATTTTCATGCACTTTTAACCATTCCATAAATCTTGTGTTTAGGGCCCCTGGAAGCATGAAAATCACTTTAAACATGCTAATTTTAGCTCTAACACTGATGATCCACCTACAAATGTGAACTGACGTTCAAAAATAAAACATTTGAAAATGGACCATTTTCCACATTTCTGAAGCATGACGTAATGGGGGGTGTTATCTCTTTTGTCGAAAATCAGCCGTTTGTGCTCGAACATTAAATGCCTCCAAATGGTATTTAATTAACTTCCCGGGGTGAAGAAACCCTTTTTGAGAACTCAGAGTGAGTAAATTGGCCATTTTCATGCACTTTTAACCATTCCATAAATCTTGTGTTTAGGGCCCCTGGAAGCATGAAAATCACTTTAAACATGCTAATTTTAGCTCTAACACTGATGATCCACCTACAAATGTGAACTGACGTTCAAAAATAAAACATTTGAAAACGGACCATTTTCCACATTTCTGAAGCATGACGTAATGGGGGGGTGTTATCTCTTTTGTCGAAAATCAGCCGTTTTTGCTTGAACATTAAATGCCTCCAAATGGTATTTAATTCACTTCCCGAGCCCCTGGAAGCATGAAAATCACTTTAAACATGCTAATTTTAGCTCTAACACTGATGATCCACCTACAAATGTGAACTGACGTTCAAAAATAAAACATTTGAAAACGGACCATTTTCCACATTTCTGAAGCATGACGTAATGGGGCGTGTTATCTCTTTTGTCGAAAATCAGCCGTTTTTGCTCGAACATTAAATGCCTCCAAATGGTATTTAATTCAGTTCCCGAGCCCCTGGAAGCATGAAAATCACTTTAAACATGCTAATTTTAGCTCTAACACTAATGATCCACCTACAAATGTGAACTGACGTTCAAAAATAAAACATTTGAAAACTGACCATTTTCCACATTTCTGAAGCATGATGTAATGGGGGGGTGTTATCTCTTTTGTCAAAAATCAGCCGTTTTTGCTCGAACATTAAATGCCTCCAAATAGTATTTAATTCACTTCCCGGGGTGAAGAAACCCTTTTTGAGAACTCAGAGTGAGTAAATTGGCCATTTTCATGCACTTTTAACCATTCCATAAATCTTGTGTTTAGGGCCCCTGGAAGCATGAAAATCACTTTAAACATGCTAATTTTAGCTCTAACACTGATGATCCACCTACAAATGTGAGCTGACGTTCAAAAATAAAACATTTGAAAACGGACCATTTTCCACATTTCTGAAGCATGAGGTAATGGGGGGGTGTTATCTCTTTTGTCGAAAATCAGCCGTTTTTGCTTGAACATTAAATGCCTCCAAATGGTATTTAATTCACTTCCCGAGCCCCTGGAAGCATGAAAATCACTTTAAAACATGCTAATTTTAGCTCTAACACTGATGATCCACCTACAAATGTGAACTGACGTTCAAAAATAAAACATTTGAAAACGGACCATTTTCACATTTCTGAAGCATGACGTAATGGGGGGTGTTATCTCTTTTGTCGAAAATCAGCCTTTTTTGCTTGAACATTAAATGCCTCCAAATGGTATTTAATTCACTTCCCGAGCCCCTGAAAGCATGAAAATCACTTTAAACATGCTAATTTTAGCTCTAACACTGATGATCCACCTACAAATGTGAACTGACGTTCAAAAATAAAACATTTGAAAACGGACCATTTTCCACATTTCTGAAGCATGACGTAATGGGGGGGTGTTATCTCTTTTGTCGAAAATCAGCCGTTTTTGCTTGAACATTAAATGCCTCCAAATGGTATTTAATTCACTTCCCGAGCCCCTGGAAGCATGAAAATCACTTTAAACATGCTAATTTTAGCTCTAACACTGATGATCCACCTACAAATGTGAACGGACGTTCAAAAATAAAACATTTGAAAACTGACCATTTTCCACATTTCTGAAGCATGACGTAATGGGGGGGTGTTATCTCTTTTGTCGAAAATCAGCCGTTTTTGCTTGAACATTAAATGCCTCCAAATGGTATTTAATTCACTTCACGAGCCCCTGGAAGCATGAAAATCACTTTAAACATGCTAATTTTAGCTCTAACACTGATGATCCACCTACAAATGTGAACTGACGTTCAAAAATAAAACATTTGAAAACGGACCATTTTCCACATTTCTGAAGCATGACGTAATGGGGCGTGTTATCTCTTTTGTCGAAAATCAGCCGTTTTTGCTCGAACATTAAATGCCTCCAAATGGTATTTAATTCACTTCCCGAGGCCCTGGAAGCATGAAAATCACTTTAAACATGCTAATTTTAGCTCTAACACTGATGATCAACCTACAAATGTGAACTGACGTTCAAAAATAAAACATTTGAAAACTGACCATTTTCCACATTTCTGAAGCATGACGTAATGGGGGGGTGTTATCTCTTTTGTCAGAAATCAGCTGTTTTTGCTTGAACATTAAATGCCTCCAAATAGTATTTAATTCACTTCCCGAGCCCCTGGAAGCATGAAAATCACTTTAAACATGCAAATTTTAGCTCTAACACTGATGATCCACCTACAAATGTGAACTGACGTTCAAAAATAAAACATTTGAAAACGGACCATTTTCCACATTTCTGAAGCATGATGTAATGGGGGGGTGTTATCTCTTTTGTCGAAAATCAGCCGTTTTTGCTCGAACATTAAATGCCTCCAAATAGTATTTAATTCACTTCCCGGGGTGAAGAAACCCTTTTTGAGAACTCAGAGTGAGTAAATTGGCCATTTTCATGCACTTTTAACCATTCCATAAATCTTGTGTTTAGGGCCCCTGGAAGCATGAAAATCACTTTAAACATGCTAATTTTAGCTCTAACACTGATGATCCACCTACAAATGTGAGCTGACGTTCAAAAAATAAAACATTTGATAAAACGGACCATTTTCCACATTTCTGAAGCATGAGTAATGGGGGGTGTTATCTCTTTTGTCGAAAATCAGCCGTTTTTGCTTGAACATTAAATGCCTCCAAATGGTATTTAATTCACTTCCCGAGCCCCTGGAAGCATGAAAATCACTTTAAACATGCTAATTTTAGCTCTAACACTGATGATCCACCTACAAATGTGAACTGACGTTTCAAAAATAAAACATTTGAAAACGGACCATTTTCCACATTTCTGAAGCATGACGTAATGGGGGGTGTTATCTCTTTTGTCGAAAATCAGCCTTTTTTGCTTGAACATTAAATGCTCCAAATGGTATTTAATTCACTTCCCGAGCCCCTGGAAGCATGAAAATCACTTTAAACATGCTAATTTTAGCTCTAACACTGATGATCCACCTACAAATGTGAACTGACGTTCAAAAATAAAACATTTGAAAACGGACCATTTTTCCACATTTCTGAAGCATGACGTAATGGGGGGTGTTATCTCTTTTGTCGAAAATCAGCCGTTTTTGCTTGAACATTAAATTGCTCCAAATGGTATTTAATTCACTTCCCGAGCCCCTGGAAGCATGAAAATCACTTTAAACATGCTAATTTTAGCTCTAACACTGATGATCCACCTACAAATGTGAACTGACGTTCAAAAATAAAACATTTGAAAACGGACCATTTTCCACATTTCTGAAGCATGACGTAATGGGGGGTGTTTCTCTTTTGTCGAAAATCAGCCGTTTGTGCTCGAACATTAAATGCCTCCAAATGTATTTAATTAACTTCCTGGGGTGAAGAAACCCTTTTTGAGAACTCAGAGTGAGTAAATTGGCCATTTTCATGCACTTTTAACCATTCCATAAATCTTGTGTTTAGGGCCCCTGGAAGCATGAAAATCACTTTAAACATGCTAATTTTAGCTCTACACTGATGATCCACCTACAAATGTGAACTGACGTTCAAAAATAAAAACATTTGAAAACGGACCATTTTCCACATTTCGGAAGCTGACGTAATGGGGGGGTGTTATCTCTTTTGTCGAAAATCAGCCGTTTTTGCTCGAACATTAAATGCCTCCAAATGGTATTTAATTAACTTCCCGGGGTGAAGAAACCCCTTTTGAGAACTCAGAGTGAGTAAATTGGCCATTTTCATGCACTTTTAACCATTCCATAAATCTTGTGTTTAGGGCCCCTGGAAGCATGAAATCACTTTAAAACATGCTAATTTTAGCTCTAACACTGATGATCCACCTACAAATGTGAACTGACGTTCAAAAAATAAAACATTTGAAAACAGACCATTTTCCACATTTCTGAAGCATGACGTAATGGGGGGGTGTGTTATCTCTTTTGTCGAAAATCAGCCGTTTTTGCTTGAACATTAAATGGTATTTAATTCACTTCCCGAGCCCCTGAAAGCATGAAAATCACTTTAAACATGTTAATTTTAGCTCTAAAACTGATGATCCACCTACAAATGTGAACTGATGTTCAAAATAAAACATTGAAAACGGACCATTTTCCACATTTCTGAAGCATGACGTAATGGGGGGTGTTATCTCTTTTGTCGAAAATCAGCCGTTTTGCTCGAACATTAATTGCCTCTAAATGGTATTTAATTCACTTCCCGGGGTGAAGAAACCCTTTTTGAGAACTCAGAGTGAGTAAATTTGCCATTTTCATGCACTTTTAACCATTCCATAAATCTTGTGTTTAGGGCCCCTGGAAGCATGAAAATCACTTTAAACATGCTAATTTTAGCTCTAACACTGATGATCCACCTACAAATGTGAACTGACGTTCAAAAATAAAACATTTGAAAACGGACCATTTTCCACATTTCTGAAGCATGACGTAATGGGGGGGTGTTATCTCTTTTGTCGAAAATCAGCCGTTTTTGCTCAAACATTAAATGCCTCCAAATGGTATTTAATTCACTTCCCGGGGTGAAGAAACCCTTTTTGAGAACTCAGAGTAAGTAAATTTGGCCATTTTCATGCACTTTTAACCATTCCATAAATCTTGTGTTTAGGGCACCTGGAAGCATGAAAATCACTTTAAACATGCTATTTTAGCTCTAACACTGATGATCCACCTACAAATGTGAACTGACGTTCAAAAATAAAACATTTGAAAACGGACCATTTTCCACATTTCTGAAGCATGACGTAATGGGGGGGTGTTATCTCTTTTGTCGAAAATCAGCCGTTTTGCTCTAACATTAAATTCCTCCAAATAGTATTTTAATTCACTTCCCGGGGTGAAGAAACCCTTTTTGAGAACTCAGAGTGAGTAAATTGGCCATTTCCATGGCACTTTTAACCATTCCATAAATCTAGTGTTTAGGGCCCCTGGAAGCATGAAAATCACTTTAAACATGCTAATTTTAGCTCTAACACTGATGATCCACCTACAAATGTGAACTGACGTTTCAAAAAATAAAACATTTGAAAACGGACCATTTTCCACATTTCTGAAGCATGACGTAATGGGGGGTGTTATCTCTTTTGTCGAAAATCAGCCGTTTTGCTTGAACATTAAATGCCTCCAAATGGTATTTAATTCACTTCCCGAGCCCCTGGAAGCATGAAAATCACTTTAAACATGCTAATTTTAGCTCTAACACTGATGATCCACCTACAAATGTGAACTGACGTTCAAAAATAAAACATTTGAAAACGGACCATTTTCCACATTTCTGAAGCATGACGTAATGGGGGGTTATCTCTTTTGTCGAAAATCAGCTGTTTTTGCTTGAACATTAAATGCCTCCAAATAGTATTTAATTCACTTCCCGGGGTGAAGAAACCCTTTTTGAGAACTCAGAGTGAGTAAATTGGCCATTTTCATGCACTTTAACCATTCCATAAATCTTGTGTTTAGGGCCCCTGGAAGCATGAAAATCACTTTAAACATGCTAATTTTAGCTCTAACACTGATGATCCACCTACAAATGTGAACTGACGTTCAAAATTAAAACATTTGAAAACGGACCATTTTCCACATTTCTGAAGCATGACGTAATGGGGGGTGTTATCTCTTTTGTCGAAAATCAGCCGTTTTTGCTTGAACATTAAATGCCTCCAAATGGTATTTAAGTCACTTCCCGAGGCCCTGGAAGCATGAAAATCACTTTAAACATGCTAATTTTAGCTCTAACACTGATGATCCACCTACAAATGTGAACTGACGTTCAAAAATAAAACATTTGAAAACGGACCATTTTCCACATTTCTGAAGCATGACGTAATGGGGGGGGTGTTATCTCTTTTGTCGAAAATCAGCTGTTTTTGCTCGAACATTAAATGCCTCCAAATGGTATTTAATTAACTTCCCGGGGTGAAGAAAACCCTTTTGAGAACTCAGAGTGAGTAAATTGGCCATTTTCATGCACTTTTAAACCATTCCATTAAATCTTGTGTTTAGGGCCCCTGAAAGCGTTAAAATCACTTTAAACATGCTAATTTTAGCTCTAACACTGATGATCCACCTACAAAATGTGAAACTGACGTTCAAAAATAAAACATTTGAAAACGGACCATTTTCCACATTTCTGAAGCATGACGTAATGGGGGGGGGGTGTTATCTCTTTTGTCGAAAATCAGCCGTTTTTGCTTGAACATTAAATGCCTCCAAATGGTATTTAATTCACTTCCCGAGCCCCTGGAAGCATGAAAATCACTTTAAACATGCTAATTTTAGCTCTAACACTGATGATCCACCTACAAATGTGAACTGACGTTCAAAAATAAACATTTGAAAACGGACCATTTTCCACATTTCTGAAGCATGACGTAATGGGGGGGTGTTATCTCTTTTGTCGAAAATCAGCCGTTTTTGCTCGAACATTAAATGCCTCCAAATGGTATTTAATTCACTTCCCGGGGTGAAGAAACCCTTTTTGAGAACTCAGAGTGATAAATTGGCCATTTTCATGCACTTTTAACCATTCCATAAATCTTGTGTTCAGGGCCCCTGGAAGCATGAAAATCACTTTAAACATGCTAATTTTAGCCTCTAACACTGATGATCCACCTACAAATGTGAACTGACGTTCAAAAATAAAACATTTGAAAACGGACCATTTTCCACATTTCTGAAGCATGACGTAATGGGGGGGTGTTATCTCTTTTGTCGAAAATCAGCCGTTTTTGCTCGAACATTAAATGCCTCCAAATGGTATTTAATTCACTTCCCGGGGTGAAGAAACCCTTTTTGAGAACTCAGAGTGAGTAAATTGGCCATTTTCATGCACTTTTAACCATTCCATAAATCTTGTGTTTAGGGCCCCTGGAAGCATGAAAATCACTTTAAACATGCTAATTTTAGCTCTAACACTGATGATCCACCTACAAATGTGAACTGACGTTCAAAAATAAAACATTTGAAAACTGACCATTTTCCACATTTCTGAAGCATGACGTAATGGGGGGGTGTTATCTCTTTTGTCAGAAATCAGCTGTTTTTGCTTGAACATTAAATGCCTCCAAATAGTATTTAATTCACTTCCCGAGCCCCTGGAAGCATGAAAATCACTTTAAACATGCTAATTTTAGCTCTAACACTGATGATCCACCTACAAATGTGAACTGACGTTCAAAAATTAAACATTTGAAAACGGACCATTTTCCACATTTCTGAAGCATGACGTAATGGGGGGGTGTTATCTCTTTTGTCGAAAATCAGCCGTTTTTGCTCGAACATTAAATGCCTCCAAATAGTATTTAATTCACTTCCCGGGGTGAAGAAACCCTTTTTGAGAACCCAGAGTGAGTAAATTGGCCATTTTCATGCACTTTAAACCATTCCATAAATCTTGTGTTTAGGGCCCCTGGAAGCATGAAAATCACTTTAAACATGCTAATTTTAGCTCTAACACTGATGATCCACCTACAAATGTGAACTGACGTTCAAAAATAAAACATTTGAAAACGGATCATTTTCCACAATTCTGAAGCATGACGTAATGGGGGGGTGTTATCTCTTTTGTCGAAAATCTGCCGTTTTGCTCGAACATTAAATGCCTCCAAATGGTATTTAATTCACTTCCCTGGGTGAAGAAACCCTTTTTGAGACCTCAGAGTGAGTAAATTGGCCATTTTCATGCACTTTTAACCATTCCATAAATCTTGTGTTTAGGGCCCCTGGAAGCATGAAAATCACTTTAAACATGCTAATTTTAGCTCTAACACTGATGATCCACCTACAAATGTGAACTGACGTTCAAAAAATAAAACATTTGAAAACGGGACCATTTTCCACATTTCTGAAGCATGACGTAATGGGGGGGTGTTATCTCTTTTGTCGAAAATCAGCCGTTTTTGCTTGAACATTAAATGCCTCCAAATGGTATTTAAGTCACTTCCCGAAGCCCTGGAAGCATGAACATCACTTTAAACATGCTAATTTTAGCTCTAACACTGATGATCCACCTACAAATGTGAACTGACGTTCAAAAATAAAACATTTGAAAACGGACCATTTTCCACATTTCTGAAGCATGACGTAATGGGGGGGGGGGGTGTTATCTCTTTTGTCGAAAATCAGCTGTTTTTGCTCGAACATTAAATGCCTCTAAATGGTATTTAATTAACTTCCCGGGGTGAAGAAACCCCTTTTTGAGAACTCAGAGTGAGTAAATTGGCCATTTTAATGCACTTTTAACCATTCCATAAATCTTGTGTTTAGGGCCCCTGAAAGCGTTAAAATCACTTTAAACATGCTAATTTTAGCTCTAACACTGATGATCCACCTACAAATGTGAACTGACGTTCAAAAATAAAACATTTGAAAACGGACTATTTTCCACATTTCTGAAGCATGACGTAATGGGGGGGTGTTATCTCTTTTGTCGAAAATCAGCCGTTTTTGCTTGAACATTAAATGCCTCCAAATGGTATTTAATTCACTTCCCGAGCCCCTGGAAGCATGAAAATCACTTTAAACATGCTAATTTTAGCTCTAACACTAATGATCCACCTACAAATGTGAACTGACGTTCAAAAATAAAACATTTGAAAACGGACCATTTTCCACATTTCTGAAGCATGACGTAATGGGGGGGTGTTATCTCTTTTTGTCGAAAATCAGCCGTTTTTGCTCGAACATTAAATGCCTCCAAATGGTATTTAATTCACTTCCCGGGGTGAAGAAACCCTTTTTGAGAACTCAGAGTGAGTAAATTGGCCATTTTCATGCACTTTTAACCATTCCATAAATCTTGTGTTTAGGGCCCTGGAAGCATGAAAATCACTTTAAACATGCTAATTTTAGCTCTAACACTGATGATCCACCTACAAATGTGAACTGACGTTCAAAAATAAAACATTTGAAAACGGACAATTTTCCACATTTCTGAAGCATGACGTAATGGGGGGTGTTATCTCTTTTGTCGAAAATCAGCCGTTTTTGCTTGAACATTAAATGCCTCCAAATGGTATTTAATTCACTTCCCGAGCCCCTGGAAGCATGAAAATCACTTTAAACATGCTAATTTTAGCTCTAACACTGATGATCCACCTACAAATGTGAACTGACGTTCAAAAATAAAACATTTGAAAACGGACCATTTTCCACATTTCTGAAGCATGACGTAATGGGGGGTGTTATCTCTTTTGTCGAAAATCAGGCCTTTTTTGCTTGAACATTAAATGCCTCCAAATGGTATTTAATTCACTTCCCGAGCCCCTGGAAGCATGAAAATCACTTTAAACATGCTAATTTTTAGCTCTAACACTGATGATCCACCTACAAATGTGAACTGACGTTCAAAAATAAAACATTTGAAAACGGACCATTTTCCACATTTCTGAAGCATGACGAATGGGGGGGTGTTATCTCTTTTGTCGAAAATCAGCCGTTTTTGCTTGAACATTAAATGCCTCCAATGGTATTTAATTCACTTCCCGAGCCCCTGGAAGCATGAAAATCACTTTAAACATGCTAATTTTAGCTCTAACACTGATGATCCACCTACAAA
Organism: Lissotriton vulgaris; assembly: GCF_964263255.1. Lineage (NCBI taxonomy): Eukaryota > Metazoa > Chordata > Amphibia > Caudata > Salamandridae > Lissotriton > Lissotriton vulgaris. The sequence continues at coordinate 90,368 of NW_028242604.1, forward strand.
TGTGAACTGACGTTCAAAAATAAAACATTTGAAAACGGACCATTTTCCACATTTCTGAAGCATGACGTAATGGGGGGGTGTTATCTCTTTTGTCAAAAATCAGCTGTTTTTGCTCGAACATTAAATGCCTCCAAATGGTATTTAATTCACTTCCCGGGGTGAAGAAACCCTTTTTGAGAACTCAGAGTGAGTAAATTGGCCATTTTCATGCACTTTTAACCATTCCATAAATCTTGTGTTTAGGGCCCCTGGAAGCATGAAAATCACTTTAAACATGCTAATTTTAGCTCTAACACTGATGATCCACCTACAAATGTGAACTGACGTTCAAAAATAAAACATTTGAAAATGGACCATTTTCCACATTTCTGAAGCATGACGTAATGGGGGTGTTATCTCTTTTGTCGAAAATCAGCCGTTTGTGCTTGAACATTAAATGCCTCCAAATGATTTAATTAACTTCCCGGGGTGAAGAAACCCTTTTTGAGAACTCAGAGTGAGTAAATTGGCCATTTTCATGCACTTTTAACCATTCCATAAATCTTGTGTTTAGGGCCCCTGGAAGCATGAAAATCACTTTAAACATGCTAATTTTAGCTCTAACACTGATGATCCACCTACAAATGTGAACTGACGTTCAAAAATAAAACATTTGAAAACGGACCATTTTCCACATTTCTGAAGCATGACGTAATGGGGGGGTGTTATCTCTTTTGTCGAAAATCAGCCGTTTTTGCTTGAACATTAAATGCCTCCAAATGGTATTTAATTCACTTCCCGAGCCCCTGGAAGCATGAAAATCACTTTAAACATGCTAATTTTAGCTCTAACACTGATGATCCACCTACAAATGTGAACTGACGTTCAAAAATAAAACATTTGAAAACGGACCATTTTCCACATTTCTGAAGCATGACGTAATGGGGCGTGTTATCTCTTTTGTCGAAAATCAGCCGTTTTTGCTCGAACATTAAATGCCTCCAAATGGTATTTAATTCAGTTCCCGAGCCCCTGGAAGCATGAAAATCACTTTAAACATGCTAATTTTAGCTCTAACACTAATGATCCACCTACAAATGTGAACTGACGTTCAAAAATAAAACATTTGAAAACTGACCATTTTCCACATTTCTGAAGCATGATGTAATGGGGGGGTGTTATCTCTTTTGTCAAAAATCAGCCGTTTTTGCTCGAACATTAAATGCCTCCAAATAGTATTTAATTCACTTCCCGGGGTGAAGAAACCCTTTTTGAGAACTCAGAGTGAGTAAATTGGCCATTTTCATGCACTTTTAACCATTCCATAAATCTTGTGTTTAGGGCCCCTGGAAGCATGAAAATCACTTTAAACATGCTAATTTTAGCTCTAACACTGATGATCCACCTACAAATGTGAGCTGACGTTCAAAAATAAAACATTTGAAAACGGACCATTTTCCACATTTCTGAAGCATGAGGTAATGGGGGGGTGTTATCTCTTTTGTCGAAAATCAGCCGTTTTTGCTTGAACATTAAATGCCTCCAAATGGTATTTAATTCACTTCCCGAGCCCCTGGAAGCATGAAAATCACTTTAAACATGCTAATTTTAGCTCTAACACTGATGATCCACCTACAAATGTGAACTGACGTTCAAAAATAAAACATTTGAAAACGGACCATTTTCCACATTTCTGAAGCATGACGTAATGGGGGGTGTTATCTCTTTTGTCGAAAATCAGCCTTTTTTGCTTGAACATTAAATGCCTCCAAATGGTATTTAATTCACTTCCCGAGCCCCTGGAAGCATGAAAATCACTTTAAACATGCTAATTTTAGCTCTAACACTGATGATCCACCTACAAATGTGAACTGACGTTCAAAAATAAAACATTTGAAAACGGACCATTTTCCACATTTCTGAAGCATGACGTAATGGGGGGGTGTTATCTCTTTTGTCGAAAATCAGCCGTTTTTGCTTGAACATTAAATGCCTCCAAATGGTATTTAATTCACTTCCCGAGCCCCTGGAAGCATGAAAATCACTTTAAACATGCTAATTTTAGCTCTAACACTGATGATCCACCTACAAATGTGAACTGACGTTCAAAAATAAAACATTTGAAAACGGACCATTTTCCACATTTCTGAAGCATGACGTAATGGGGGGGTGTTATCTCTTTTGTCAAAAATCAGCTGTTTTTGCTCGAACATTAAATGCCTCCAAATGGTATTTAATTCACTTCCCGGGGTGAAGAAACCCTTTTTGAGAACTCAGAGTGAGTAAATTGGCCATTTTCATGCACTTTTAACCATTCCATAAATCTTGTGTTTAGGGCCCCTGGAAGCATGAAAATCACTTTAAACATGCTAATTTTAGCTCTAACACTGATGATCCACCTACAAATGTGAACTGACGTTCAAAAATAAAACATTTGAAAATGGACCATTTTCCACATTTCTGAAGCATGACGTAATGGGGGGTGTTATCTCTTTTGTCAAAAATCAGCCGTTTGTGCTCGAACATTAAATGCCTCCAAATGGTATTTAATTAACTTCCCGGGGTGAAGAAACCCTTTTTGAGAACTCAGAGTGAGTAAATTGGCCATTTTCATGCACTTTTAACCATTCCATAAATCTTGTGTTTAGGGCCCCTGGAAGCATGAAAATCACTTTAAACATGCTAATTTTAGCTCTAACACTGATGATCCACCTACAAATGTGAACTGACGTTCAAAAATAAAACATTTGAAAACGGACCATTTTCCACATTTCTGAAGCATGACGTAATGGGGGGGTGTTATCTCTTTTGTCGAAAATCAGCCGTTTTTGCTTGAACATTAAATGCCTCCAAATGGTATTTAATTCACTTCCCGAGCCCCTGGAAGCATGAAAATCACTTTAAACATGCTAATTTTAGCTCTAACACTGATGATCCACCTACAAATGTGAACTGACGTTCAAAAATAAAACATTTGAAAACGGACCATTTTCCACATTTCTGAAGCATGACGTAATGGGGCGTGTTATCTCTTTTGTCGAAAATCAGCCGTTTTTGCTCGAACATTAAATGCCTCCAAATGGTATTTAATTCAGTTCCCGAGCCCCTGGAAGCATGAAAATCACTTTAAACATGCTAATTTTAGCTCTAACACTAATGATCCACCTACAAATGTGAACTGACGTTCAAAAATAAAACATTTGAAAACTGACCATTTTCCACATTTCTGAAGCATGATGTAATGGGGGGGGTGTTATCTCTTTTGTCAAAAATCAGCCGTTTTTGCTCGAACATTAAATGCCTCCAAATAGTATTTAATTCACTTCCCGGGGTGAAGAAACCCTTTTTGAGAACTCAGAGTGAGTAAATTGGCCATTTTCATGCACTTTTAACCATTCCATAAATCTTGTGTTTAGGGCCCCTGGAAGCATGAAAATCACTTTAAACATGCTAATTTTAGCTCTAACACTGATGATCCACCTACAAATGTGAGCTGACGTTCAAAAATAAAACATTTGAAAACGGACCATTTTCCACATTTCTGAAGCATGAGGTAATGGGGGGGTGTTATCTCTTTTGTCGAAAATCAGCCGTTTTTGCTTGAACATTAAATGCCTCCAAATGGTATTTAATTCACTTCCCGAGCCCCTGGAAGCATGAAAATCACTTTAAACATGCTAATTTTAGCTCTAACACTGATGATCCACCTACAAATGTGAACTGACGTTCAAAAATAAAACATTTGAAAACGGACCATTTTCCACATTTCTGAAGCATGACGTAATGGGGGGGTGTTATCTCTTTTGTCAAAAATCAGCTGTTTTTGCTCGAACATTAAATGCCTCCAAATGGTATTTAATTCACTTCCCGGGGTGAAGAAACCCTTTTTGAGAACTCAGAGTGAGTAAATTGGCCATTTTCATGCACTTTTAACCATTCCATAAATCTTGTGTTTAGGGCCCCTGGAAGCATGAAAATCACTTTAAACATGCTAATTTTAGCTCTAACACTGATGATCCACCTACAAATGTGAACTGACGTTCAAAAATAAAACATTTGAAAATGGACCATTTTCCACATTTCTGAAGCATGACGTAATGGGGGGTGTTATCTCTTTTGTCGAAAATCAGCCGTTTGTGCTCGAACATTAAATGCCTCCAAATGGTATTTAATTAACTTCCCGGGGTGAAGAAACCCTTTTTGAGAACTCAGAGTGAGTAAATTGGCCATTTTCATGCACTTTTAACCATTCCATAAATCTTGTGTTTAGGGCCCCTGGAAGCATGAAAATCACTTTAAACATGCTAATTTTAGCTCTAACACTGATGATCCACCTACAAATGTGAACTGACGTTCAAAAATAAAACATTTGAAAACGGACCATTTTCCACATTTCTGAAGCATGACGTAATGGGGGGGTGTTATCTCTTTTGTCGAAAATCAGCCGTTTTTGCTTGAACATTAAATGCCTCCAAATGGTATTTAATTCACTTCCCGAGCCCCTGGAAGCATGAAAATCACTTTAAACATGCTAATTTTAGCTCTAACACTGATGATCCACCTACAAATGTGAACTGACGTTCAAAAATAAAACATTTGAAAACGGACCATTTTCCACATTTCTGAAGCATGACGTAATGGGGCGTGTTATCTCTTTTGTCGAAAATCAGCCGTTTTTGCTCGAACATTAAATGCCTCCAAATGGTATTTAATTCAGTTCCCGAGCCCCTGGAAGCATGAAAATCACTTTAAACATGCTAATTTTAGCTCTAACACTAATGATCCACCTACAAATGTGAACTGACGTTCAAAAATAAAACATTTGAAAACTGACCATTTTCCACATTTCTGAAGCATGATGTAATGGGGGGGTGTTATCTCTTTTGTCAAAAATCAGCCGTTTTTGCTCGAACATTAAATGCCTCCAAATAGTATTTAATTCACTTCCCGGGGTGAAGAAACCCTTTTTGAGAACTCAGAGTGAGTAAATTGGCCATTTTCATGCACTTTTAACCATTCCATAAATCTTGTGTTTAGGGCCCCTGGAAGCATGAAAATCACTTTAAACATGCTAATTTTAGCTCTAACACTGATGATCCACCTACAAATGTGAGCTGACGTTCAAAAATAAAACATTTGAAAACGGACCATTTTCCACATTTCTGAAGCATGAGGTAATGGGGGGGTGTTATCTCTTTTGTCGAAAATCAGCCGTTTTTGCTTGAACATTAAATGCCTCCAAATGGTATTTAATTCACTTCCCGAGCCCCTGGAAGCATGAAAATCACTTTAAACATGCTAATTTTAGCTCTAACACTGATGATCCACCTACAAATGTGAACTGACGTTCAAAAATAAAACATTTGAAAACGGACCATTTTCCACATTTCTGAAGCATGACGTAATGGGGGGTGTTATCTCTTTTGTCGAAAATCAGCCTTTTTTGCTTGAACATTAAATGCCTCCAAATGGTATTTAATTCACTTCCCGAGCCCCTGAAAGCATGAAAATCACTTTAAACATGCTAATTTTAGCTCTAACACTGATGATCCACCTACAAATGTGAACTGACGTTCAAAAATAAAACATTTGAAAACGGACCATTTTCCACATTTCTGAAGCATGACGTAATGGGGGGGTGTTATCTCTTTTGTCGAAAATCAGCCGTTTTTGCTTGAACATTAAATGCCTCCAAATGGTATTTAATTCACTTCCCGAGCCCCTGGAAGCATGAAAATCACTTTAAACATGCTAATTTTAGCTCTAACACTGATGATCCACCTACAAATGTGAACGGACGTTCAAAAATAAAACATTTGAAAACTGACCATTTTCCACATTTCTGAAGCATGACGTAATGGGGGGGTGTTATCTCTTTTGTCGAAAATCAGCCGTTTTTGCTTGAACATTAAATGCCTCCAAATGGTATTTAATTCACTTCACGAGCCCCTGGAAGCATGAAAATCACTTTAAACATGCTAATTTTAGCTCTAACACTGATGATCCACCTACAAATGTGAACTGACGTTCAAAAATAAAACATTTGAAAACGGACCATTTTCCACATTTCTGAAGCATGACGTAATGGGGCGTGTTATCTCTTTTGTCGAAAATCAGCCGTTTTTGCTCGAACATTAAATGCCTCCAAATGGTATTTAATTCACTTCCCGAGGCCCTGGAAGCATGAAAATCACTTTAAACATGCTAATTTTAGCTCTAACACTGATGATCAACCTACAAATGTGAACTGACGTTCAAAAATAAAACATTTGAAAACTGACCATTTTCCACATTTCTGAAGCATGACGTAATGGGGGGGTGTTATCTCTTTTGTCAGAAATCAGCTGTTTTTGCTTGAACATTAAATGCCTCCAAATAGTATTTAATTCACTTCCCGAGCCCCTGGAAGCATGAAAATCACTTTAAACATGCAAATTTTAGCTCTAACACTGATGATCCACCTACAAATGTGAACTGACGTTCAAAAATAAAACATTTGAAAACGGACCATTTTCCACATTTCTGAAGCATGATGTAATGGGGGGGTGTTATCTCTTTTGTCGAAAATCAGCCGTTTTTGCTCGAACATTAAATGCCTCCAAATAGTATTTAATTCACTTCCCGGGGTGAAGAAACCCTTTTTGAGAACTCAGAGTGAGTAAATTGGCCATTTTCATGCACTTTTAACCATTCCATAAATCTTGTGTTTAGGGCCCCTGGAAGCATGAAAATCACTTTAAACATGCTAATTTTAGCTCTAACACTGATGATCCACCTACAAATGTGAGCTGACGTTCAAAAATAAAACATTTGAAAACGGACCATTTTCCACATTTCTGAAGCATGAGGTAATGGGGGGTGTTATCTCTTTTGTCGAAAATCAGCCGTTTTTGCTTGAACATTAAATGCCTCCAAATGGTATTTAATTCACTTCCCGAGCCCCTGGAAGCATGAAAATCACTTTAAACATGCTAATTTTAGCTCTAACACTGATGATCCACCTACAAATGTGAACTGACGTTCAAAAATAAAACATTTGAAAACGGACCATTTTCCACATTTCTGAAGCATGACGTAATGGGGGGTGTTATCTCTTTTGTCGAAAATCAGCCTTTTTTGCTTGAACATTAAATGCCTCCAAATGGTATTTAATTCACTTCCCGAGCCCCTGGAAGCATGAAAATCACTTTAAACATGCTAATTTTAGCTCTAACACTGATGATCCACCTACAAATGTGAACTGACGTTCAAAAATAAAACATTTGAAAACGGACCATTTTCCACATTTCTGAAGCATGATGTAATGGGGGGGTGTTATCTCTTTTGTCGAAAATCAGCCGTTTTTGCTTGAACATTAAATGCCTCCAAATGGTATTTAATTCACTTCCCGAGCCCCTGGAAGCATGAAAATCACTTTAAACATGCTAATTTTAGCTCTAACACTGATGATCCACCTACAAATGTGAACTGACGTTCAAAAATAAAACATTTGAAAACGGACCATTTTCCACATTTCTGAAGCATGACGTAATGGGGGGTGTTATCTCTTTTGTCGAAAATCAGCCGTTTGTGCTCGAACATTAAATGCCTCCAAATGGTATTTAATTAACTTCCTGGGGTGAAGAAACCCTTTTTGAGAACTCAGAGTGAGTAAATTGGCCATTTTCATGCACTTTTAACCATTCCATAAATCTTGTGTTTAGGGCCCCTGGAAGCATGAAAATCACTTTAAACATGCCAATTTTAGCTCTAACACTGATGATCCACCTACAAATGTGAACTGACGTTCAAAAATAAAACATTTGAAAACGGACCATTTTCCACATTTCGGAAGCATGACGTAATGGGGGGGTGTTATCTCTTTTGTCGAAAATCAGCCGTTTTTGCTCGAACATTAAATGCCTCCAAATGGTATTTAATTAACTTCCCGGGGTGAAGAAACCCCTTTTGAGAACTCAGAGTGAGTAAATTGGCCATTTTCATGCACTTTTAACCATTCCATAAATCTTGTGTTTAGGGCCCCTGGAAGCATGAAAATCACTTTAAACATGCTAATTTTAGCTCTAACACTGATGATCCACCTACAAATGTGAACTGACGTTCAAAAATAAAACATTTGAAAACAGACCATTTTCCACATTTCTGAAGCATGACGTAATGGGGGGGTGTTATCTCTTTTGTCGAAAATCAGCCGTTTTTGCTTGAACATTAAATGGTATTTAATTCACTTCCCGAGCCCCTGAAAGCATGAAAATCACTTTAAACATGCTAATTTTAGCTCTAAAACTGATGATCCACCTACAAATGTGAACTGATGTTCAAAAATAAAACATTTGAAAACGGACCATTTTCCACATTTCTGAAGCATGACGTAATGGGGGGGTGTTATCTCTTTTGTCGAAAATCAGCCGTTTTTGCTCGAACATTAATTGCCTCTAAATGGTATTTAATTCACTTCCCGGGGTGAAGAAACCCTTTTTGAGAACTCAGAGTGAGTAAATTTGCCATTTTCATGCACTTTTAACCATTCCATAAATCTTGTGTTTAGGGCCCCTGGAAGCATGAAAATCACTTTAAACATGCTAATTTTAGCTCTAACACTGATGATCCACCTACAAATGTGAACTGACGTTCAAAAATAAAACATTTGAAAACGGACCATTTTCCACATTTCTGAAGCATGACGTAATGGGGGGGGTGTTATCTCTTTTGTCGAAAATCAGCCGTTTTTGCTCGAACATTAAATGCCTCCAAATGGTATTTAATTCACTTCCCGGGGTGAAGAAACCCTTTTTGAGAACTCAGAGTGAGTAAATTGGCCATTTTCATGCACTTTTAACCATTCCATAAATCTTGTGTTTAGGGCTCCTGGAAGCATGAAAATCACTTTAAACATGCTAATTTTAGCTCTAACACTGATGATCCACCTACAAATGTGAACTGACGTTCAAAAATAAAACATTTGAAAACGGACCATTTTCCACATTTCTGAAGCATGACGTAATGGGGGGGTGTTATCTCTTTTGTCGAAAATCAGCCGTTTTTGCTCTAACATTAAATTCCTCCAAATAGTATTTAATTCACTTCCCGGGGTGAAGAAACCCTTTTTGAGAACTCAGAGTGAGTAAATTGGCCATTTTCATGCACTTTTAACCATTCCATAAATCTAGTGTTTAGGGCCCCTGGAAGCATGAAAATCACTTTAAACATGCTAATTTTAGCTCTAACACTGATGATCCACCTACAAATGTGAACTGACGTTCAAAAATAAAACATTTGAAAACGGACCATTTTCCACATTTCTGAAGCATGACGTAATGGGGGGTGTTATCTCTTTTGTCGAAAATCAGCCGTTTTTGCTTGAACATTAAATGCCTCCAAATGGTATTTAATTCACTTCCCGAGCCCCTGGAAGCATGAAAATCACTTTAAACATGCTAATTTTAGCTCTAACACTGATGATCCACCTACAAATGTGAACTGACGTTCAAAAATAAAACATTTGAAAACGGACTATTTTCCACATTTCTGAAGCATGACGTAATGGGGGGTGTTATCTCTTTTGTCGAAAATCAGCCGTTTTTGCTTGAACATTAAATGCCTCCAAATGGTATTTAATTCACTTCCCGAGCCCCTGGAAGCATGAAAATCACTTTAAACATGCTAATTTTAGCTCTAACACTGATGATCCACCTACAAATGTGAACTGACGTTCAAAAATAAAACATTTGAAAACGGACCATTTTCCACATTTCTGAAGCATGACGTAATGGGGGGGTGTTATCTCTTTTGTCGAAAATCAGTCGTTTTTGCTCGAACATTAAATGCCTCCAAATGGTATTTAATTCACTTCCCGGGGTGAAGAAACCCTTTTTGAGAACTCAGAGTGAGTAAATTGGCCATTTCATGCACTTTTAACCATTCCATAAATCTTGTGTTTAGGGCCCCTGGAAGCATGAAAATCACTTTAAACATGCTAATTTTAGCTCTAACACTGATGATCTACCTACAAATGTGAACTGACGTTCAAAAATAAAACATTTCAAAATGGACCATTTTCCACATTTCTGAAGCATGACGTAATGGGGGGGTGTTATCTCTTTTGTCAAAAATCAGCTGCTTTTGCTTGAACATTAAATGCCTCCAAATAGTATTTAATTCACTTCCCGGGGTGAAGAAACCCTTTTTGATAACTCAGAGTGAGTAAATTGGCCATTTTCATGCACTTTTAACCATTCCATAAATCTTGTGTTTAGGGCCCCTGGAAGCATGAAAATCACTTTAAACGTGCTAATTTTAGCTCTAACACTGATGGTCCACCTACAAATGTGAACTGACGTTCAAAAATAAAACATTTGAAAACGGACCATTTTCCACATTTCTGAAGCATGACGTAATGGGGGGGTGTTATCTCTTTTGTCGAAAATCAGCCGTTTTTGCTTGAACATTAAATGCCTCCAAATGGTATTTAATTCACTTCCCGATTTGAGAACTCAGAGTGAGTAAATTTGCCATTTTCATGCACTTTTAACCATTCCATAAATCTTGTGTTTAGGGCCCCTGGAAGCATGAAAATCACTTTAAACATGCTAATTTTAGCTCTAACACTGATGATCCACCTACAAATGTGAACTGACGTTCAAAAATAAAACATGTGAAAACGGACCATTTTCCACATTTCTGAAGCATGACGTAATGGGGGGATGTTATCTCTTTTGTCGAAAATCAGCCGTTTTTCCTTGAACATTAAATGCCTCCAAATGGTATTTAATTCACTTCCCGAGCCCCTGGAAGCATGAAAATCACTTTAAACATGCTAATTTTAGCTCTAACACTGATGATCCACCTACAAATGTGAACTGACGTTCAAAAATAAAACATTTGAAAACGGACCATTTTCCACATTTCTGAAGCATGACGTAATGGGGGGGTGTTATCTCTTTTGTCGAAAATCAGCCGTTTTTGCTCGAACATTAAATGCCTCCAAATAGTATTTAATTCACTTCCCGGGGTGAAGAAACCCTTTTTGAGAACTCAGAGTGAGTAAATTGGCCATTTTCATGCACTTTTAACCATTCCATAAATCTTGTGTTTAGGGCCCCTGGAAGCATGAAAATCACTTTAAACATGCTAATTTTAGCTCTAACACTGATGATCCACCTACAGATGTGAACTGACAATCAAAAATAAAACATTTTAAAACGGACCATTTTCCATATTTCTGAAGCATGACGTAATGGGGGGTGTTATCTCTTTTGTCGAAAATCAGCCGTTTTTGCTCTAACATTAAATGCCTCCAAATAGTATTTAATTCACTTCCCGGGGTGAAGAAACCCTTTTTGAGAACTCAGAGTGAGTAAATTGGCCATTTTCATGCACTTTTAACCATTCCATAAATCTTGTGTTTAGGGCCCCTGGAAGCATGAAAATCACTTTAAACATGCTAATTTTAGCTCTAACACTGATGATCCACCTACAAATGTGAACTGACGTTCAAAAATAAATCATTTGAAAACGGACCATTTTCCACATTTCTGAAGCATGACGTAATGGGGGGGTGTTATCTCTTTTGTCGAAAATCAGCCGTTTTTGCTTGAACATTAAATGCCTCCAAATGGTATTTAATTCACTTCCGGAGCCCCTGGAAGCATGAAAATCACTTTAAACATGCTAATTTTAGCTCTAACACTGATGATCCACCTACAAATGTGAACTTACGTTCAAAAATAAAACATTTGAAAACGGACCATTTTCCACATTTCTGAAGCATGACGTAATGGGGGGGTGTTATCTCTTTTGTCGAAAATCAGCCTTTTTTGCTTGAACATTAAATGCCTCCAAATGGTATTTAATTCACTTCCCGAGCTCCTGGAAGCATGAAAATCACTTTAAACATGCTAATTTTAGCTCTAACACTGATGATCCACCTACAAATGTGAACTGACGTTCAAAAATAAAACATTTGAAAACGGACCATTTTCCACATTTCTGAAGCATGACGTAATGGGGGGGTTATCTCTTTTGTCGAAAATCAGCTGTTTTTGCTTGAACATTAAATGCCTCCAAATAGTATTTAATTCACTTCCCGGGGTGAAGAAACCCTTTTTGAGAACTCAGAGTGAGTAAATTGGCCATTTTCATGCACTTTAAACCATTCCATAAATCTTGTGTTTAGGGCCCCTGGAAGCATGAAAATCACTTTAAACATGCTAATTTTAGCTCTAACACTGATGATCCACCTACAAATGTGAACTGACGTTCAAAAATAAAACATTTGAAAACGGACCATTTTCCACATTTCTGAAGCATGACGTAATGGGGGGGTGTTATCTCTTTTGTCGAAAATCAGCCGTTTTTGCTCGAACATTAAATGCCTCCAAATGGTATTTAATTCACTTCCCGGGGTGAAGAAACCCTTTTTGAGAACTCAGAGTGAGTAAATTGGCCATTTTCATGCACTTTTAACCATTCCATAAATCTTGTGTTTAGGGCCCCTGAAAGCGTTAAAATCACTTTAAACATGCTAATTTTAGCTCTAACACTGATGATCCACCTACAAATGTGAACTGACGTTCAAAAATAAAACATTTGAAAACGGACCATTTTCCACATTTCTGAAGCATGACGTAATGGGGGGGTGTTATCTCTTTTGTCGAAAATCAGCCGTTTTTGCTTGAACATTAAATGCCTCCAAATGGTATTTAATTCACTTCCCGAGCCCCTGGAAGCATGAAAATCACTTTAAACATGCTAATTTTAGCTCTAACACTGATGATCCACCTACAAATGTGAACTGACGTTCAAAAATAAAACATTTGAAAACGGACCATTTTCCACATTTCTGAAGCATGACGTAATGGGGGGGTGTTATCTCTTTTGTCGAAAATCAGCCGTTTTTGCTTGAACATTAAATGCCTCCAAATGGTATTTAAGTCACTTTCCGAGGCCCTGGAAGCATGAAAATCACTTTAAACATGCTAATTTTAGCTCTAACACTGATGATCCACCTACAAATGTGAACTGACGTTCAAAAATAAAACATTTGAAAATGGACCATTTTCCACATTTCTGAAGCATGACGTAATGGGGGGGGGGTGTTATCTCTTTTGTCGAAAATCAGCTGTTTTTGCTCGAACATTAAATGCCTCCAAATGGTATTTAATTAACTTCCCGGGGTGAAGAAACCCTTTTTGAGAACTCAGAGTGAGTAAATTGGCCATTTTCATGCACTTTTAACCATTCCATAAATCTTGTGTTTAGGGCCCCTGAAAGCGTTAAAATCACTTTAAACATGCTAATTTTAGCTCTAACACTGATGATCCACCTACAAATGTGAACTGACGTTCAAAAATAAAACATTTGAAAACGGACCATTTTCCACATTTCTGAAGCATGACGTAATGGGGGGGTGTTATCTCTTTTGTCGAAAATCAGCCGTTTTTGCTTGAACATTAAATGCCTCCAAATGGTATTTAATTCACTTCCCGAGCCCCTGGAAGCGTGAAAATCACTTTAAACATGCTAATTTTAGCTCTAACACTGATGATCCACCTACAAATGTGAACTGACGTTCAAAAATAAAACATTTGAAAACGGACCATTTTCCACATTTCTGAAGCATGACGTAATGGGGGGGTGTTATCTCTTTTGTCGAAAATCAGCCGTTTTTGCTCGAACATTAAATGCCTCCAAATGGTATTTAATTCACTTCCCGGGGTGAAGAAACCCTTTTTGAGAACTCAGAGTGAGTAAATTGGCCATTTTCATGCACTTTTAACCATTCCATAAATCTTGTGTTTAGGGCCCCTGGAAGCATGAAAATCACTTTAAACAAGCTAATTTTAGCTCTAACACTGATGATCCACCTACAAATGTGAACTGACGTTCAAAAATAAAACATTTGAAAACTGACCATTTTCCACATTTCTGAAGCATGACGTAATGGGGGGGTGTTATCTCTTTTGTCAGAAATCAGCTGTTTTTGCTTGAACATTAAATGCCTCCAAATAGTATTTAATTCACTTCCTGAGCCCCTGGAAGCATGAAAATCACTTTAAACATGCTAATTTTAGCTCTAACACTGATGATCCACCTACAAATGTGAACTGACGTTCAAAAATAAAACATTTGAAAACGGACCATTTTCCACATTTCTGAAGCATGACGTAATGGGGGGGGGGTGTTATCTCTTTTGTCGAAAATCAGCCGTTTTTGCTTGAACATTAAATGCCTCCAAATGGTATTTAATTCACTTCCCGAGCCCTTGGAAGCATGAAAATCACTTTAAACATGCTAATTTTAGCTCTAACACTGATGATCCACCTACAAATGTGAACTGACGTTCAAAAATGAAACATTTGAAAACAGACCATTTTCCACATTTCTGAAGCATGACGTAATGGGGGAGTGTTATCTCTTTTGTCGAAAATCAGCCGTTTTTGCTCGAACATTAAATGCCTCCAAATGGTATTTAATTCACTTCCCGGGGTGAAGAAACCCTTTTTGAGAACTCAGAGTGAGTAAATTGGCCATTTTCATGCACTTTTAACCATTCCATAAATCTTGTGTTTAGGGCCCCTGGAAGCATGAAAATCACTTTAAACATGCTAATTTTAGCTCTAACACTGATGATCCACCTACAAATGTGAACTGACGTTCAAAAATAAAACATTTGAAAACGGACCATTTTCCACATTTCTGAAGCATGACGTAATGGGGGGGTGTTATCTCTTTTGTCGAAAATCAGCCGTTTTTGCTTGAACATTAAATGCCTCCAAATGGTATTTAATTCACTTCCCGAGCCCATGGAAGCATGAAAATCACTTTAAACATGCTAATTTTAGCTCTAACACTGATGATCCACCTACAAATCTGAACTGACGTTCAAAAATAAAACATTTGAAAACGGACCATTTTCCACATTTCTGAAGCATGACGTAATGGGGGGGTTATCTCTTTTGTCGAAAATCAGCTGTTTTTGCTTGAACATTAAATGCCTCCAAATAGTATTGTATTCACTTCCCGGGGTGAAGAAACACTTTTTGAGAACTCAGAGTGAGTAAATAGGCCATTTTCATGCACTTTAAACCATTCCATAAATCTTGTGTTTAGGGCCCCTGGAAGCATGAAAATCACTTTAAACATGCTAATTTTAGCTCTAACACTGATGATCCACCTACAAATGTGAACTGACGTTCAAAAATAAAACATTTGAAAACGGACCATTTTCCACATTTCTGAAGCATGACGTAATGGGGGGGTGTTATCTCTTTTGTCGAAAATCAGCCGTTTTTGCTTGAACATTAAATGCCTCCAAATGGTATTTAATTCACTTCCCGAGCCCCTGGAAGCATGAAAATCACTTTAAACATGCTAATTTTAGCTCTAACACTGATGATCCACCTACAAATGTGAACTGACGTTCAAAAATAAAACATTTGGAAACGGACCATTTTCCACATTTCTGAAGCATGACGTAATGGGGGGGTGTTATCTCTTTTGTCGAAAATCAGCAGTTTTTGCTTGAACATTAAATGCCTCCAAATGGTATTTAATTCACTTCCCGAGCCCCTGGAAGCATGAAAATCACTTTAAACATGCTAATTTTAGCTCTAACACTGATGATCCACCTACAAATGTGAACTGACGTTCAAAAATAAAACATTTGGAAATGGACCATTTTCCACATTTCTGAAGCATGACGTAATGGGGGGGTGTTATCTCTTTTGTCGAAAATCAGCAGTTTTTGCTTGAACATTAAATGCCTCCAAATGGTATTTAATTCACTTCCCGGGGTGAAGAAACCCTTTTTGAGAACTCAGAGTGAGTAAATTGGCCATTTTCATGCACTTTTAACCATTCCATAAATCTTGTGTTTAGGGCCCCTGGAAGCATGAAAATCACTTTAAACATGCTAATTTTAGCTCTAACACTGATGATCCACCTACAAATGTGAACTGACGTTCAAAAATAAAACATTTGAAAACGGACCATTTTCCACATTTCTGAAGCATGACGTAATGGGGGGTGTTATCTCTTTTGTCGAAAATCAGCCATTTGCGCTCGAACATTAAATGCCTCCAAATGGTATTTAATTAACTTCCCGGGGTGAAGAAACCCTTTTTGAGAACTCAGAGTGAGTAAATTGGCCATTGTCATGCACTTTTAACCATTCCATAAATCTTGTATTTAGGACCCCTGGAAGCATGAAAATCACTTTAAACATGCTAATTTTAGCTCTAACACTGATGATCCACCTACAAATGTGAACTGACGTTCAAAAATAAAACATTTAAAAACGGACCATTTTCCACATTTCTGAAGCATGACGTAATGGGGGGGTGTTATCTCTTTTGTCGAAAATCAGCCGTTTTTGCTTGAACATTAAATGCCTCCAAATGGTATTTAATTCACTTCCCGAGCCCCTGGAAGCATGAAAATCACTTTAAACATGCTAATTTTAGCTTTAACACTGATGATCCACCTACAAATGTGAACTGACGTTCAAAAATAAAACATTTGGAAACGGACCATTTTCCACATTTCTGAAGCATGACGTAATGGGGGGGTGTTATCTCTTTTGTCGAAAATCAGCAGTTTTTGCTTGAACATTAAATGCCTCCAAATGGTATTTAATTCACTTCCCGGGGTGAAGAAACCCTTTTTGAGAACTCAGAGTGAGTAAATTGGCCATTTTCATGCACTTTTAACCATTCCATAAATCTTGTGTTTAGGGCCCCTGGAAGCATGAAAATCACTTTAAACATGCTAATTTTAGCTCTAACACTGATGATCCACCTACAAATGTGAACTGACGTTCAAAAATAAAACATTTGAAAACGGACCATTTTCCACATTTCTGAAGCATGACGTAATGGGGGTGTTATCTCTTTTGTCGAAAATCAGCCATTTGTGCTCGAACATTAAATGCCTCCAAATGGTATTTAATTAACTTCCCGGGGTGAAGAAACCCTTTTTGAGAACTCAGAGTAAATTGGCCATTGTCATGCACTTTTAACCATTCCATAAATCTTGTGTTTAGGACCCCTGGAAGCATGAAAATCACTTTAAACATGCTAATTTTAGCTCTAACACTGATGATCCACCTACAAATGTGAACTGACGTTCAAAAATAAAACATTTAAAAACGGACCATTTTCCACATTTCTGAAGCATGACGTAATGGGGGGGTGTTATCTCTTTTGTCGAAAATCAGCCGTTTTTGCTTGAACATTAAATGCCTCCAAATGGTATTTAATTCACTTCCCGAGCCCCTGGAAGCATGAAAATCACTTTAAACATGCTAATTTTAGCTTTAACACTGATGATCCACCTACAAATGTGAACTGACGTTCAAAAATAAAACATTTGAAAATGGACCATTTTCCACATTTCTGAAGCATGACGTAATGGGGGGGTGTTATCTCTTTTGTCGAAAATCAGCCGTTTTTGCTTGAACATTAAATGCCTCCAAATGGTATTTAAGTCACTTCCCGAGGCCCTGGAAGCATGAAAATCACTTTAAACATGCAAATTTTAGCTCTAACACTGATGATCCACCTACAAATGTGAACTGACGTTCAAAAATAAAACATTTGAAAACGGACCATTTTCCACAATTCTGAAGCATGACGTAATGGGGGGGGTGTTATCTCTTTTGTCGAAAATCAGCTGTTTTTGCTCGAACATTAAATGCCTCCAAATGGTATTTAATTAACTTCCCGGGGTGAAGAAACCCTTTTTGAGAACTCAGAGTGAGTAAATTGGCCATTTTCATGCACTTTTAACCATTCCATAAATCTTGTGTTTAGGGCCCCTGGAAGCATGAAAATCACTTTAAACATGCTAATTTTAGCTCTAACACTGATGATCCACCTACAAATGTGAACTGACGTTC
Source organism: Lissotriton vulgaris (assembly GCF_964263255.1). Lineage (NCBI taxonomy): Eukaryota > Metazoa > Chordata > Amphibia > Caudata > Salamandridae > Lissotriton > Lissotriton vulgaris. The sequence goes on from NW_028242604.1 coordinate 108,243, forward strand.
AAAAATAAAATATTTGAAAACGGACCATTTTCCACATTTCTGAAGCATGACGTAATGGGGGGGTGTTATCTCTTTTGTCGAAAATCAGCCGTTTTTGCTCTAACATTAAATGCCTCCAAATAGTATTTAATTCACTTCCCGGGGTGAAGAAACCCTTTTTGAGAACTCAGAGTGAGTAAATTGGCCATTTTCATGCACTTTTAACAATTCCATAAATCTTGTGTTTAGGGCCCCTGGAAGCATGAAAATCACTTTAAACATGCTAATTTTAGCTCTAACACTGCTGATCCACCTACAAATGTGAACTGACGTTCAAAAATAAAACATTTGAAAACGGACCATTTTCCACATTTCTGAAGCATGACGTAATGGGGGGGTGTTATCTCTTTTGTCGAAAATCAGCCGTTTTTGCTTGAACATTAAATGCCTCCAAATGGTATTTAATTCACTTCCCGAGCCCCTGGAAGCATGAAAATCACTTTAAACATGCTAATTTTAGCTCTAACACTGATGATCCACCTACAAATGTGAACTGACGTTCAAAAATAAAACATTTGAAAACGGACCATTTTCCACATTTCTGAAGCATGACGTAATGGGGGGGTGTTATCTCTTTTGTCGAAAATCAGCCTTTTTTGCTTGAACATTAAATGCCTCCAAATGGTATTTAATTCACTTCCCGAGCCCCTGGAAGCATGAAAATCACTTTAAACATGCTAATTTTAGCTCTAACACTGATGATCCACCTACAAATGTGAACTGACGTTCAAAAATAAAACATTTGAAAACGGACCATTTTCCACATTTCTGAAGCATGACGTAATGGGGGGGTTATCTCTTTTGTCGAAAATCAGCTGTTTTTGCTTGAACATTAAATGCCTCCAAATAGTATTTAATTCACTTCCCGGGGTGAAGAAACCCTTTTTGAGAACTCAGAGTGAGTAAATTGGCCATTTTCATGCACTTTAAACCATTCCATAAATCTTGTGTTTAGGGCCCCTGGAAGCATGAAAATCACTTTAAACATGCTAATTTTAGCTCTAACACTGATGATCCACCTACAAATGTGAACTGACGTTCAAAAATAAAACATTTGAAAACGGACCATTTTCCACATTTCTGAAGCATGACGTAATGGGGGGGGTGTTATCTCTTTTGTCGAAAATCAGCCGTTTTTGCTTGAACATTAAATGCCTCCAAATGGTATTTAAGTCACTTCCCGAGGCCCTGGAAGCATGAAAATCACTTTAAACATGCTAATTTTAGCTCTAACACTGATGATCCACCTACAAATGTGAACTGACGTTCAAAAATAAAACATTTGAAAACGGACCATTTTCCACATTTCTGAAGCATGACGTAATGGGGGGGGGTGTTATCTCTTTTGTCGAAAATCAGCTGTTTTTGCTCGAACATTAAATGCCTCCAAATGGTATTTAATTAACTTCCCGGGGTGAAGAAACCCTTTTTGAGAACTCAGAGTGAGTAAATTGGCCATTTTCATGCACTTTTAACCATTCCATAAATCTTGTGTTTAAGGCCCCTGAAAGCGTTAAAATCACTTTAAACGTGCTAATTTTAGCTCTAACACTGATGATCCACCTACAAATGTGAACTGACGTTCAAAAATAAAACATTTGAAAACGGACCATTTTCCACATTTCTGAAGCATGACGTAATGGGGGGGTGTTATCTCTTTTGTCAAAAATCAGCCGTTTTTGCTTGAACATTAAATGCCTCCAAATGGTATTTAATTCACTTCCCGAGCCCCTGGAAGCATGAAAATCACTTTAAACATGCTAATTTTAGCTCTAACACTGATGATCCACCTACAAATGTGAACTGACGTTCAAAAATAAAACATTTGAAAACGGACCATTTTCCACATTTCTGAAGCATGACGTAATGGGGGGGTGTTATCTCTTTTGTCGAAAATCAGCCGTTTTTGCTCGAACATTAAATGCCTCCAAATGGTATTTAATTCACTTCCCGGGGTGAAGAAACCCTTTTTGAGAACTCAGAGTGAGTAAATTGGCCATTTTCATGCACTTTTAACCATTCCATAAATCTTGTGTTTAGGGCCCCTGGAAGCATGAAAATCACTTTAAACATTCTAATTTTAGCTCTAACACTGATGATCCACCTACAAATGTGAACTGACGTTCAAAAATAAAACATTTGAAAACGGACCATTTTCCACATTTCTGAAGCATGACGTAATGGGGGGGTGTTATCTCTTTTGTCGAAAATCAGCCATTTTTGCTCGAACATTAAATGCTTCCAAATGGTATTTAATTCACTTCCCGGGGTGAAGAAACCCTTTTTGAGAACTCAGAGTGAGTAAATTGGCCATTTTCATGCACTTTTAACCATTCCATAAATCTTGTGTTTAGGGCCCCTGGAAGCATGAAAATCAATTTAAACAAGCTAATTTTAGCTCTAACACTGATGATCCACCTACAAATGTGAACTGACGTTCAAAAATAAAACATTTGAAAACTGACCATTTTCCACATTTCTGAAGCATGACGTAATGGGGGGGTGTTATCTCTTTTGTCAGAAATCAGCTGTTTTTGCTTGAACATTAAATGCCTCCAAATAGTATTTAATTCACTTCCTGAGCCCCTGGAAGCATGAAAATCACTTTAAACATGCTAATTTTAGCTCTAACACTGATGATCCACCTACAAATGTGAACTGACGTTCAAAAATAAAACATTTGAAAACGGACCATTTTCCACATTTCTGAAGCATGATGTAATGGGGGGGGTGTTATCTCTTTTGTCGAAAATCAGCCGTTTTTGCTCGAACATTAAATGCCTCCAAATGGTATTTAATTCACTTCCCGAGCCCTTGGAAGCATGAAAATCACTTTAAACATGCTAATTTTAGCTCTAACACTGATGATCCACCTACAAATGTGAACTGACGTTCAAAAATGAAACATTTGAAAACAGACCATTTTCCACATTTCTGAAGCATGACGTAATGGGGGGGGTGTTATCTCTTTTGTCGAAAATCAGCCATTTTTGCTCGAACATTAAATGCCTCCAAATGGTATTTAATTCACTTCCCGGGGTGAAGAAACCCTTTTTGAGAACTCAGAGTGAGTAAATTGGCCATTTTCATGCACTTTTAACCATTCCATAAATCTTGTGTTTAGGGCCCCTGGAAACATGAAAATCACTTTAAACATGCTAATTTTAGCTCTAACACTGATGATCCACCTACAAATGTGAACTGACGTTCAAAAATAAAACATTTGAAAACGGACCATTTTCCACATTTCTGAAGCATGACGTAATGGGGGGGTGTTATCTCTTTTGTCGAAAATCAGCCGTTTTTGCTTGAACATTAAATGCCTCCAAATGGTATTTAATTCACTTCCCGAGCCCATGGAAGCATGAAAATCACTTTAAACATGCTAATTTTAGCTCTAACACTGATGATCCACCTACAAATGTGAACTGACGTTCAAAAATAAAACATTTGAAAACGGACCATTTTCCACATTTCTGAAGCATGACGTAATGGGGGGGTTATCTCTTTTGTCGAAAATCAGCTGTTTTTGCTTGAACATTAAATGCCTCCAAATAGTATTGTATTCACTTCCCGGGGTGAAGAAACTTTTTTTGAGAACTCAGAGTGAGTAAATAGGCCATTTTCATGCACTTTAAACCATTCCATAAATCTTGTGTTTAGGGCCCCTGGAAGCATGAAAATCACTTTAAACATGCTAATTTTTGCTCTAACACTGATGATCCACCTACAAATGTGAACTGACGTTCAAAAATAAAACATTTGGAAACGGACCATTTTCCACATTTCTGAAGCATGACGTAATGGGGGGGTGTTATCTCTTTTGTCGAAAATCAGCAGTTTTTGCTTGAACATTAAATGCCTCCAAATGGTATTTAATTCACTTCCCGGGGTGAAGAAACCCTTTTTGAGAACTCAGAGTGAGTAAATTGGCCATTTTCATGCACTTTTAACCATTCCATAAATCTTGTGTTTAGGGCCCCTGGAAGCATGAAAATCACTTTAAACATGCTAATTTTAGCTCTAACACTGATGATCCACCTACAAATGTGAACTGTTGTTCAAAAATAAAACATTTGAAAACGGACCATTTTCCACATTTCTGAAGCATGACGTAATGGGGGGTGTTATCTCTTTTGTCGAGATCAGCCGTTTGTGCTCGAACATTAAATGCCTCCAAATGGTATTTAATTAACTTCCCGGGGTGAAGAAACCCTTTTTGAGAACTCAGAGTGAGTAAATTGGCCATTTTCATGCACTTTTAACCATTCCATAAATCTTGTGTTTAGGACCCCTGGAAGCATGAAAATCACTTTAAACATGCTAATTTTAGCTCTAACACTGATGATCCACCTACAAATGTGAACTGACGTTCAAAAATAAAACATTTAAAAACGGACCATTTTCCACATTTCTGAAGCATGACGTAATGGGGGGGTGTTATCTCTTTTGTCGAAAATCAGCCGTTTTTGCTTGAACATTAAATGCCTCCAAATGGTATTTAATTCACTTCCCGAGCCCCTGGAAGCATGAAAATCACTTTAAACATGCTAATTTTAGCTCTAACACTGATGATCCACCTACAAATGTGAACTGACGTTCAAAAATAAAACATTTGAAAACGGACCATTTTCCACATTTCGGAAGCATGACGTAATGGGGGGGGTGTTATCTCTTTTGTCGAAAATCAGCCGTTTTTGCTCGAACATTAAATGCCTCCAAATGGTATTTAATTCACTTCCCGGGGTGAAGAAACGCTTTTTGAGAACTCAGAGTGAGTAAATTGGCCATTTTCATGCACTTTTAACCATTCCATAAATCTTGTGTTTAGGGCCCCTGGAAGCATGAAAATCACTTTAAACATGCTAATTTTAGCTCTAACACTGATGATCCACCTACAAATGTGAACTGACGTTCAAAAATAAAACATTTGAAAACGGACCATTTTCCACATTTCTGAAGCATGACGTAATGGGGGGGGTGTTATCTCTTTTGTCGAAAATCAGCCGTTTTTGCTCGAACATTAAATGCCTCCAAATGGTATTTAATTCACTTCCCGGGGTGAAGAAACCCTTTTTGAGAACTCAGAGTGAGTAAATTGGCCATTTTCATGCACTTTTAACCATTCCATAAATCTTGTGTTTAGGGCCCCTGGAAGCATGAAAATCACTTTAAACATGCTAATTTTAGCTCTAACACTGATGATCCACCTACAAATGTGAACTGACGTTCAAAAATAAACATTTGAAAACGGACCATTTTCCACATTTCTGAAGCATGACGTAATGGGGGGGTGTTATCTCTTTTGTCGAAAATCAGCCGTTTTTGCTCTAACATTAAATGCCTCCAAATAGTATTTAATTCACTTCCTGGGGTGAAGAAACCCTTTTTGAGAACTCAGAGTGAGTAAATTGGCCATTTTCATGCACTTTTAACCATTCCATAAATCTTGTGTTTAGGGCCCCTGGAAGCATGAAAATCACTTTAAACATGCTAATTTTAGCTCTAACACTGATGATCCACCTACAAATGTGAACTGACGTTCAAAAATAAAACATTTGAAAACGGACCATTTTCCACATTTCTGAAGCATGACATAATGGGGGGTTATCTCTTTTGTCGAAAATCAGCTGTTTTTGCTTGAACATTAAATGCCTCCAAATAGTATTTAATTCACTTCCCGAGGTGAACAAACCCTTTTTGAGAACTCAGAGTGAGTAAATTGGCCATTTTCATGCACTTTAAACCATTCCATAAATCTTGTGTTTAGGGCCCCTGGAAGCATGAAAATCACTTTCAACATGCTAATTTTAGCTCTAACACTGATGATCCACCTACAAATGTGAACTGACGTTCAAAAATAAAACATTTGAAAACGGACCATTTTCCACATTTCTGAAGCATGACGTAATGGGGGGGGTGTTATCTCTTTTGTCGAAAATCAGCCGTTTTTGCTTGAACATTAAATGCCTCCAAATGGTATTTAAGTCACTTCCCGAGGCCCTGGAAGCATGAAAATCACTTTAAACATGCTAATTTTAGCTCTAACACTGATGATCCACCTACAAATGTGAACTGACGTTCAAAAATAAAACATTTGAAAACGGACCATTTTCCACATTTCTGAAGCATGACGTAATGGGGGGGTGTTATCTCTTTTGTCGAAAATCAGCCGTTTTTGCTTGAACATTAAATGCCTCCAAATGGTATTTAACCCCATGGCTGCTAGGCGTTTTCCCGTCCTGCGCTGGGTTTTATTCTTTTTCATTGTTTTATGACGAGCTGGCCTTGTCATCCGCGCACGGCAGGTAAGCGCCATGACGAGGCCAGCTCGTCATTAGCCTCGAAGGGGTTAATTCACTTCCCGAGCCCCTGGAAGCATGAAAATCACTTTAAACATGCTAATTTTAGCTCTAACACTGATGATCCACCTACAAATGTGAACTGACGTTCAAAAATAAAACATTTGAAAACGGACCATTTTCCACATTTCTGAAGCATGACATAATGGGGGGGTGTTATCTCTTTTGTCGAAAATCAGCCGTTTTTGCTCGAACATTAAATGCCTCCAAATGGTATTTAATTCACTTCCCGGGGTGAAGAAACCCTTTTTGAGAACTCAGAGTGAGTAAATTGGCCATTTTCATGCACTTTTAACCATTCCATAAATCTTGTGTTTAGGGCCCCTGGAAGCATGAAAATCACTTTAAACATGCTAATTTTAGCTCTAACACTGATGATCCACCTACAAATGTGAACTGACGTTCAAAAATAAAACATTTGAAAACTGACCATTTTCCACATTTCTGAAGCATGACGTAATGGGGGGGTGTTATCTCTTTTGTCAGAAATCAGCTGTTTTTGCTTGAACATTAAATGCCTCCAAATAGTATTTAATTCACTTCCCGAGCCCCTGGAAGCATGAAAATCACTTTAAACATGCTAATTTTAGCTCTAACACTGATGATCCACCTACAAATGTGAACTGACGTTCAAAAATAAAACATTTGAAAACGGGCCATTTTCCACATTTCTGAAGCATGACGTAATGGGGGGGGTGTTATCTCTTTTGTCGAAAATCAGCCGTTTTTGCTTGAACATTAAATGCCTCCAAATGGTATTTAATTCACTTCCCGAGCCCTTGGAAGCATGAAAATCACTTTAAACATGCTAATTTTAGCTCTAACACTGATGATCCACCTACAAATGTGAACTGACGTTCAAAAATGAAACATTTGAAAACGGACCATTTTCCACATTTCTGAAGCATGACGTAATGGGGGGGTGTTATCTCTTTTGTCGAAAATCAGCCGTTTTTGCTCGAACATTAAATGCCTCCAAATGGTATTTAATTCACTTCCCGGGGTGAAGAAACCCTTTTTGAGAACTCAGAGTGAGTAAATTGGCCATTTTCATGCACTTTTAACCATTCCATAAATCTTGTGTTTAGGGCCCCTGGAAGCATGAAAATCACTTTAAACATGCTAATTTTAGCTCTAACACTGATGATCCACCTACAAATGTGAACTGACGTTCAAAAATGAAACATTTGAAAACGGACCATTTTCCACATTTCTGAAGCATGACGTAATGGGGGCGTGTTATCTCTTTTGTCGAAAATCAGCCGTTTTTGCTCGAACATTAAATGCCTCCAAATGGTATTTAATTCACTTCCCGGGGTGAAGAAACCCTTTTTGAGAACTCAGAGTGAGTAAATTGGCCATTTTCATGCACTTTTAACCATTCCATAAATCTTGTGTTTAGGGCCCCTGGAAGCATGAAAATCACTTTAAACATGCTAATTTTAGCTCTAACACTGATGATCCACCTACAAATGTGAACTGACGTTCAAAAATAAAACATTTGAAAACGGACCATTTTCCACATTTCTGAAGCATGACGTAATGGGGGGGTTATCTCTTTTGTCGAAAATCAGCTGTTTTTGCTTGAACATTAAATGCCTCCAAATAGTATTGTATTCACTTCCCGGGGTGAAGAAACCCTTTTTGAGAACTCAGAGTGAGTAAATTGGCCATTTTCATGCACTTTAAACCATTCCATAAATCTTGTGTTTAGGGCCCCTGGAAGCATGAAAATCACTTTAAACATGCTAATTTTAGCTCTAACACTGATGATCCACCTACAAATGTGAACTGACGTTCAAAAATAAAACATTTGAAAACCGACCATTTTCCACATTTCTGAAGCATTACGTAATGGGGGGGTGTTATCTCTTTTGTCGAAAATCAGCCGTTTTTGCTTGAACATTAAATGCCTCCAAATGGTATTTAATTCACTTCCCGAGCCCCTGGAAGCATGAAAATCACTTTAAACATGCTAATTTTAGCTCTAACACTGATGATCCACCTACAAATGTGAACTGACGTTCAAAAATAAAACATTTGGAAACGGACCATTTTCCACATTTCTGAAGCATGACGTAATGGGGGGGTGTTATCTCTTTTGTCAAAAATCAGCCGTTTTTGCTCGAACATTAAATGCCTCCAAATGGTATTTAATTCACTTCCCGGGGTGAAGAAACCCTTTTTGAGAACTCAGAGTGAGTAAATTGGCCATTTTCATGCACTTTTAACCATTCCATAAATCTTGTGTTTAGGGCCCCTGGAAGCATGAAAATCACTTTAAACATGCTAATTTTAGCTCTAACACTGATGATCCACCTACAATTGTGAACTGACGTTCAAAAATAAAACATTTGAAAACTGACCATTTTCCACATTTCTGAAGCATGACGTAATGGGGGGGTGTTATCTCTTTTGTCAGAAATCAGCTGTTTTTGCTTGAACATTAAATGCCTCCAATTAGTATTTAATTCACTTCCCGAGCCCCTGGAAGCATGAAAATCACTTTAAACATGCTAATTTTAGCTCTAACACTGATGATCCACCTACAAATGTGAACTGACGTTCAAAAATAAAACATTTGAAAACGGACCATTTTCCACATTTCTGAAGCATGACGTAATGGGGGGGTGTTATCTCTTTTGTCGAAAAACAGCCGTTTGTACTCAAACATTAAATGCCTCCAAATGGTATTTAATTAACTTCCCGGGGTGAAGAAACCCTCTTTGAGAACTCAGAGTGAGTAAATTGGCCATTTTCATGCACTTTTAACCATTCCATAAATCTTGTGTTTAGGGCCCCTGGAAGCATGAAAATCACTTTAAACATGCTAATTTTAGCTCTAACACTGATGATCCACCTACAAATGTGAACTGACGTTCAAAAATAAAACATTTGAAAACGGACCATTTTCCACATTTCTGAAGCATGACGTAATGGGGGGGTGTTATCTCTTTTGTCGAAAATCAGCCGTTTTTGCGCGAACATTAAATGCCTCCAAATAGTATTTAATTCACTTCCCGGGGTGAAGAAACCCTTTTTGAGAACTCAGAGTGAGTAAATTGGCCATTTTCATGCACTTTTAACCATTCCATAAATCTTGTGTTTAGGGCCTCTGGAAGCATGAAAATTACTTTAAACATGCTAATTTTTATCTCTAACACTGATGATCCACCTACAAATGTGAACTGACGTTCAAAAATAAAACATTTGAAAACGGACCATTTTCCACATTTCTGAAGCATGACGTAATGGGGGGGTGTTATCTCTTTTGTCGAAAATCAGCCTTTTTTGCTTGAACATTAAATGTCTCCAAATGGTATTTAATTCACTTCCCGAGCCCCTGGAAGCATGAAAATAACTTTAAACATGCTAATTTTAGCTCTAACACTGATGATCCACCTACAAATGTGAACTGACGTTCAAAAATAAAACATTTGAAAACGGACCATTTTCCACATTTCTGAAGCATGACGTAATGGGGGGGTGTTATCTCTTTTGTCGAAAATCAGCCGTTTTTGCTCGAACATTAAATGCCTCCAAATGGTATTTAATTCACTTCCCGGGGTGAAGAAACCCTTTTTGAGAACTCAGAGTGAGTAAATTGGCCATTTTCATGCACTTTTAACCATTCCATAAATCTTGTGTTTAGGGCCCCTGGAAGCATGAAAATCACTTTAAACATGCTAATTTTAGCTCTAACACTGATGATCCACCTACAAATGTGAACTGACGTTCAAAAATAAAACATTTGAAAACGGACCATTTTCCACATTTCTGAAGCATGACGTAATGGGGGGGTGTTATCTCTTTTGTCGAAAATCAGCCGTTTTTGCTCTAACATTAAATGCCTCCAAATAGTATTTAATTCACTTCCTGGGGTGAAGAAACCCTTTTTGAGAACTCAGAGTGAGTAAATTGGCCATTTTCATGCACTTTTAACCATTCCATAAATCTTGTGTTTAGGGCCCCTGGAAGCATGAAAATCACTTTAAACATGCTAATTTTAGCTCTAACACTGATGATCCACCTACAAATGTGAACTGACGTTCAAAAATAAAACATTTGAAAACGGACCATTTTCCACATTTCTGAAGCATGACGTAATGGGGGGTGTTATCTCTTTTGTCGAAAATCAGCCTTTTTTGCTTGAACATTAAATGCCTCCAAATGGTATTTAATTCCCTTCCCGAGCCCCTGGAAGCATGAAAATCTCTTTAAACATGCTAATTTTAGCTCTAACACTGATGATCCACCTACAAATGTGAACTGACGTTCAAAAATAAAACATTTGAAAACTGACCATTTTCCACATTTCTGAAGCATGACGTAATGGGGGGGGTGTTATCTCTTTTGTCGAAAATCAGCCGTTTTTGCTTGAACATTAAATGCCTCCAAATGGTATTTAATTCACTTCCCGAGCCCCTGGAAGCATGAAAATCACTTTAAACATGCTAATTTTAGCTCTAACACTGATGATCCACCTACAAATGTGAACTGACGTTCAAAAATAAAACATTTGAAAACGGACCATTTTCCACATTTCTGAAGCATGACGTAATGGGGGGGTGTTATCTCTTTTGTCGAAAATCAGCCTTTTTTGCTTGAACATTAAATGCCTCCAAATGGTATTTAATTCACTTCCCGAGCCCCTGGAAGCATGAAAATCACTTTAAACATGCTAATTTTAGCTCTAACACTGATGATCCACCTACAAATGTGAACTGACGTTCAAAAATAAAACATTTGAAAACGGACCATTTTCCACATTTCTGAAGCATGACGTAATGGGGGGTTATCTCTTTTGTCGAAAATCAGCTGTTTTTGCTTGAACATTAAATGCCTCCAAATAGTATTTAATTCACTTCCCGGGGTGAAGAAACCCTTTTTGAGAACTCAGAGTGAGTAAATTGGCCATTTTCATGCACTTTAAACCATTCCATAAATCTTGTGTTTAGGGCCCCTGGAAGCATGAAAATCACTTTAAACATGCTAATTTTAGCTCTAACACTGATGATCCACCTACAAATGTGAACTGACGTTCAAAAATAAAACATTTGAAAACGGACCATTTTCCACATTTCTGAAGCATGACGTAATGGGGGGGTGTTATCTCTTTTGTCGAAAATCAGCCGTTTTTGCTTGAACATTAAATGCCTCCAAATGGTATTTAAGTCACTTCCCGAGGCCCTGGAAGCATGAAAATCACTTTAAACATGCTAATTTTAGCTCTAACACTGATGATCCACCTACAAATGTGAACTGACGTTCAAAAATAAAACATTTGAAAATGGACCATTTTCCACATTTCTGAAGCATGACGTAATGGGGGGGGGTGTTATCTCTTTTGTCGAAAATCAGCTGTTTTTGCTCGAACATTAAATGCCTCCAAATGGTATTTAATTAACTTCCCGGGGTGAAGAAACCCTTTTTGAGAACTCAGAGTGAGTAAATTGGCCATTTTCATGCACTTTTAACCATTCCATAAATCTTGTGTTTAGGGCCCCTGAAAGCGTTAAAATCACTTTAAACATGCTAATTTTAGCTCTAACACTGATGATCCACCTACAAATGTGAACTGACGTTCAAAAATAAAACATTTGAAAACGGACCATTTTCCACATTTCTGAAGCATGACGTAATGGGGGGGTGTTATCTCTTTTGTCGAAAATCAGCCGTTTGTACTCGAACATTAAATGCCTCCAAATAGTATTGTATTCACTTCCCGGGGTGAAGAAACACTTTTTGAGAACTCAGAGTGAGTAAATAGGCCATTTTCATGCACTTTAAACCATTCCATAAATCTTGTGTTTAGGGCCCCTGGAAGCATGAAAATCACTTTAAACATGCTAATTTTAGCTCTAACACTGATGATCCACCTACAAATGTGAACTGACGTTCAAAAATAAAACATTTGAAAACGGACCATTTTCCACATTTCTGAAGCATGACGTAATGGGGGGGTGTTATCTCTTTTGTCGAAAATCAGCCGTTTTTGCTTGAACATTAAATGCCTCCAAATGGTATTTAATTCACTTCCCGAGCCCCTGGAAGCATGAAAATCACTTTAAACATGCTAATTTTAGCTCTAACACTGATGATCCACCTACAAATGTGAACTGACGTTCAAAAATAAAACATTTGGAAACGGACCATTTTCCACATTTCTGAAGCATGACGTAATGGGGGGGTGTTATCTCTTTTGTCGAAAATCAGCAGTTTTTGCTTGAACATTAAATGCCTCCAAATGGTATTTAATTCACTTCCCGAGCCCCTGGAAGCATGAAAATCACTTTAAACATGCTAATTTTAGCTCTAACACTGATGATCCACCTACAAATGTGAACTGACGTTCAAAAATAAAACATTTGGAAACGGACCATTTTCCACATTTCTGAAGCATGACGTAATGGGGGGGTGTTATCTCTTTTGTCGAAAATCAGCTGTTTTTGCTTGAACATTAAATGCCTCCAAATAGTATTTAATTCACTTCCCGGGGTGAAGAAACCCTTTTTGAGAACTCAGAGTGAGTAAATTGGCCATTTTCATGCACTTTAAACCATTCCATAAATCTTGTGTTTAGGGCCCCTGGAAGCATGAAAATCACTTTAAACATGCTAATTTTAGCTCTAACACTGATGATCCACCTACAAATGTGAACTGACGTTCAAAAATAAAACATTTGAAAACGGACCATTTTCCACATTTCTGAAGCATGACGTAATGGGGGGGTGTTATCTCTTTTGTCGAAAATCAGCCGTTTTTGCTTGAACATTAAATGCCTCCAAATGGTATTTAAGTCACTTCCCGGGGTGAAGAAACCCTTTTTGAGAACTCAGAGTGAGTAAATTGGCCATTTTCATGCACTTTTAACCATTCCATAAATCTTGTGTTTAGGGCCCCTGGAAGCATGAAAATCACTTTAAACATGCTAATTTTAGCTCTAACACTGATGATCCACCTACAAATGTGAACTGACGTTCAAAAATAAAACATTTGAAAACGGACCATTTTCCACATTTCTGAAGCATGACGTAATGGGGGGGTGTTATCTCTTTTGTTGAAAATCAGCCGTTTTTGCTTGAACATTAAATGCCTCCAAATGGTATTTAATTCACTTCCCGAGCCCCTGGAAGCATGAAAATCACTTTAAACATGCTAATTTTAGCTCTAACACTGATGATCCACCTACAAATGTGAACTGACGTTCAAAAATAAAACATTTGAAAACGGACCATTTTCCACATTTCTGAAGCATGACGTAATGGGGGGGTGTTATCTCTTTTGTCGAAAATCAGCCTTTTTTGCTTGAACATTAAATGCCTCCAAATGGTATTTAATTCACTTCCCGAGCCCCTGGAAGCATGAAAATCACTTTAAACATGCTAATTTTAGCTCTAACACTGATGATCCACCTACAAATGTGAACTGACGTTCAAAAATAAAACATTTGAAAACGGACCATTTTCCACATTTCTGAAGCATGACGTAATGGGGGGGTTATCTCTTTTGTCGAAAATCAGCTGTTTTTGCTTGAACATTAAATGCCTCCAAATAGTATTTAATTCACTTCCCGGGGTGAAGAAACCCTTTTTGAGAACTCAGAGTGAGTAAATTGGCCATTTTCATGCACTTTAAACCATTCCATAAATCTTGTGTTTAGGGCCCCTGGAAGCATGAAAATCACTTTAAACATGCTAATTTTAGCTCTAACACTGATGATCCACCTACAAATGTGAACTGACGTTCAAAAATAAAACATTTGAAAACGGACCATTTTCCACATTTCTGAAGCATGACGTAATGGGGGGGGTGTTATCTCTTTTGTCGAAAATCAGCCGTTTTTGCTTGAACATTAAATGCCTCCAAATGGTATTTAAGTCACTTCCCGAGGCCCTGGAAGCATGAAAATCACTTTAAACATGCTAATTTTAGCTCTAACACTGATCATCCACCTACAAATGTGAACTGACGTTCAAAAATAAAACATTTGAAAACGGACCATTTTCCACATTTCTGAAGCATGACGTAATGGGGGGGGTGTTATCTCTTTTGTCGAAAATCAGCTGTTTTTGCTCGAACATTAAATGCCTCCAAATGGTATTTAATTAACTTCCCGGGGTGAAGAAACCCTTTTTGAGAACTCAGAGTGAGTAAATTGGCCATTTTCATGCACTTTTAACCATTCCATAAATCTTGTGTTTAGGGCCCCTGAAAGCGTTAAAATCACTTTAAACGTGCTAATTTTAGATCTAACACTGATGATCCACCTACAAATGTGAACTGACGTTCAAAAATGAAACATTTGAAAACGGACCATTTTCCACATTTCTGAAGCATGACGTAATGGGGGGGGTGTTATCTCTTTTGTCGAAAATCAGCCGTTTTTGCTTGAACATTAAATGCCTCCAAATGGTATTTAATTCACTTCCCGAGCCCTTGGAAGCATGAAAATTACTTTAAACATGCTAATTTTAGCTCTAACACTGATGATCCACCTACAAATGTGAACTGACGTTCAAAAATGAAACATTTGAAAACGGACCATTTTCCACATTTCTGAAGCATGACGTAATGGGGGGGTGTTATCTCTTTTGTCGAAAATCAGCCGTTTTTGCTCGAACATTAAATGCCTCCAAATGGTATTTAATTCACTTCCCGGGGTGAAGAAACCCTTTTTGAGAACTCAGAGTGAGTAAATTGGCCATTTTCATGCACTTTTAACCATTCCATAAATCTTGTGTTTAGGGCCCCTGGAAGCATGAAAATCACCTTAAACATGCTAATTTTAGCTCTAACACTGATGATCCACCTACAAATGTGAACTGACGTTCAAAAATGAAACATTTGAAAACGGACCATTTTCCACATTTCTGAAGCATGACGTAATGGGGGGGGTGTTATGTCTTTTGTCGAAAATCAGCCGTTTTTGCTCGAACATTAAATGCCTCCAAATGGTATTTAATTCACTTCCCGGGGTGAAGAAACCCTTTTTGAGAACTCAGAGTGAGTAAATTGGCCATTTTCATGCACTTTTAACCATTCCATAAATCTTGTGTTTAGGGCCCCTGGAAGCATGAAAATCATTTTAAACATGCTAATTTTAGCTCTAACACTGATGATCCACCTACAAATGTGAACTGACGTTCAAAAATAAAACATTTGAAAACGGACCATTTTCCACATTTCTGAAGCATGACGTAATGGGGGGGTTATCTCTTTTGTCGAAAATCAGCTGTTTTTGCTTGAACATTAAATGCCTCCAAATAGTATTGTATTCACTTCCCGGGGTGAAGAAACCCTTTTTGAGAACTCAGAGTGAGTAAATTGGCCATTTTCATGCACTTTAAACCATTCCATAAATCTTGTGTTTAGGGCCCCTGGAAGCATGAAAATCACTTTAAACATGCTAATTTTAGCTCTAACACTGATGATCCACCTACAAATGTGAACTGACGTTCAAAAATAAAACATTTGAAAACCGACCATTTTCCACATTTCTGAAGCATTACGTAATGGGGGGGTGTTATCTCTTTTGTCGAAAATCAGCCGTTTTTGCTTGAACATTAAATGCCTCCAAATGGTATTTAATTCACTTCCCGAGCCCCTGGAAGCATGAAAATCACTTTAAACATGCTAATTTTAGCTCTAACACTGATGATCCACCTACAAATGTGAACTGACGTTCAAAAATAAAACATTTGGAAACGGACCATTTTCCACATTTCTGAAGCATGACGTAATGGGGGGGTGTTATCTCTTTTGTCAAAAATCAGCCGTTTTTGCTCGAACATTAAATGCCTCCAAATGGTATTTAATTCACTTCCCGGGGTGAAGAAACCCTTTTTGAGAACTCAGAGTGAGTAAATTGGCCATTTTCATGCACTTTTAACCATTCCATAAATCTTGTGTTTAGGGCCCCTGGAAGCATGAAAATCACTTTAAACATGCTAATTTTAGCTCTAACACTGATGATCCACCTACAAATGTGAACTGACGTTCAAAAATAAAACATTTGAAAACTGACCATTTTCCACATTTCTGAAGCATGACGTAATGGGGGGGTGTTATCTCTTTTGTCAGAAATCAGCTGTTTTTGCTTGAACATTAAATGCCTCCAAATAGTATTTAATTCACTTCCCGAGCCCCTGGAAGCATGAAAATCACTTTAAACATGCTAATTTTAGCTCTAACACTGATGATCCACCTACAAATGTGAACTGACGTTCAAAAATAAAACATTTGAAAACGGACCATTTTCCACATTTCTGAAGCATGACGTAATGGGGGGGTGTTATCTCTTTTGTCAAAAATCAGCCGTTTGTACTCGAACATTAAATGCCTCCAAATGGTATTTAATTAACTTCCCGGGGTGAAGAAACCCTCTTTGAGAACTCAGAGTGAGTAAATTGGCCATTTTCATGCACTTTTAACCATTCCATAAATCTTGTGTTTAGGGCCCCTGGAAGCATGAAAATCACTTTAAACATGCTAATTTTAGCTCTAACACTGATGATCCACCTACAAATGTGAACTGACGTTCAAAAATAAAACATTTGAAAACGGACCATTTTCCACATTTCTGAAGCATGACGTAATGGGGGGGTGTTATCTCTTTTGTCGAAAATCAGCCGTTTTTGCTCGAACATTAAATGCCTCCAAATAGTATTTAATTCACTTCCCGGGGTGAAGAAACCCTTTTTGAGAACTCAGAGTGAGTAAATTGGCCCTTTTCATGCACTTTTAACCATTCCATAAATCTTGTGTTTAGGGCCCCTGGAAGCATGAAAATTACTTTAAACATGCTAATTTTTATCTCTAACACTGATGATCCACCTACAAATGTGAACTGACGTTCAAAAATAAAACATTTGAAAACGGACCATTTTCCACATTTCTGAAGCATGACGTAATGGGGGGGTGTTATCTCTTTTGTCGAAAATCAGCCTTTTTTGCTTGAACATTAAATGTCTCCAAATGGTATTTAATTCACTTCCCGAGCCCCTGGAAGCATGAAAATAACTTTAAACATGCTAATTTTAGCTCTAACACTGATGATCCACCTACAAATGTGAACTGACGTTCAAAAATAAAACATTTGAAAACGGACCATTTTCCACATTTCTGAAGCATGACGTAATGGGGGGGTGTTATCTCTTTTGTCGAAAATCAGCCGTTTTTGCTCGAACATTAAATGCCTCCAAATGGTATTTAATTCACTTCCCGGGGTGAAGAAACCCTTTTTGAGAACTCAGAGTGAGTAAATTGGCCATTTTCATGCACTTTTAACCATTCCATAAATCTTGTGTTTAGGGCCCCTGGAAGCATGAAAATCACTTTAAACATGCTAATTTTAGCTCTAACACTGATGATCCACCTACAAATGTGAACTGACGTTCAAAAATAAAACATTTGAAAACAGACCATTTTCCACATTTCTGAAGCATGACGTAATGGGGGGGTGTTATCTCTTTTGTCGAAAATCAGCCGTTTTTGCTCTAACATTAAATGCCTCCAAATAGTATTTAATTCACTTCCTGGGGTGAAGAAACCCTTTTTGAGAACTCAGAGTGAGTAAATTGGCCATTTTCATGCACTTTTAACCATTCCATAAATCTTGTGTTTAGGGCCCCTGGAAGCATGAAAATCACTTTAAACATGCTAATTTTAGCTCTAACACTGATGATCCACCTACAAATGTGAACTGACGTTCAAAAATAAAACATTTGAAAACGGACCATTTTCCACATTTCTGAAGCATGACGTAATGGGGGGTGTTATCTCTTTTGTCGAAAATCAGCCTTTTTTGCTTGAACATTAAATGCCTCCAAATGGTATTTAATTCCCTTCCCGAGCCCCTGAAAGCATGAAAATCTCTTTAAACATGCTAATTTTAGCTCTAACACTGATGATCCACCTACAAATGTGAACTGACGTTCAAAAATAAAACATTTGAAAACGGACCATTTTCCACATTTCTGAAGCATGACGAAATGGGGAGGTGTTATCTCTTTTGTCGAAAATCAGCCGTTTTTGCTTGAACATTAAATGCCTCCAAATGGTATTTAATTCACTTCCCGAGCCCCTGGAAGCATGAAAATCACTTTAAACATGCTAATTTTAGCTCTAACACTGATGATCCACCTACAAATGTGAACTGACGTTCAAAAATAAAACATTTGAAAACGGACCATTTTCCACATTTCTGAAGCATGACGTAATGGGGGGGTGTTATCTCTTTTGTCGAAAATCAGCCTTTTTTGCTTGAACATTAAATGCCTCCAAATGGTATTTAATTCACTTCCCGAGCCCCTGGAAGCATGAAAATCACTTTAAACATGCTAATTTTAGCTCTAACACTGATGATCCACCTACAAATGTGAACTGACGTTCAAAAATAAAACATTTGAAAACGGACCATTTTCCACATTTCTGAAGCATGACGTAATGGGGGGGTGTTATCTCTTTTGTCGAAAATCAGCCATTTTTGCTTGAACATTAAATGCCTCCAAATGGTATTTAAGTCACTTCCCGAGGCCCTGGAAGCATGAAAATCACTTTAAACATGCTAATTTTAGCTCTAACACTGATGATCCACCTACAAATGTGAACTGACGTTCAAAAATAAAACATTTGAAAACGGACCATTTTCCACATTTCTGAAGCATGACGTAATGGGGGGCGGGTGTTATCTCTTTTGTCGAAAATCAGCTGTTTTTGCTCGAACATTAAATGCCTCCAAATGGTATTTAATTAACTTCCCGGGGTGAAGAAACCCTTTTTGAGAACTCAGAGTGAGTAAATTGGCCATTTTCATGCACTTTTAACCATTCCATAAATCTTGTGTTTAGGGCCCCTGAAAGCGTTAAAATCACTTTAAACATGCTAATTTTAGCTCTAACACTGATGATCCACCTACAAATGTGAACTGACGTTCAAAAATAAAACATTTGAAAACGGACCATTTTCCACATTTCTGAAGCATGACGTAATGGGGGGGTGTTATCTCTTTTGTCGAAAATCAGCCGTTTGTACTCGAACATTAAATGCCTCCAAATAGTATTGTATTCACTTCCCGGGGTGAAGAAACACTTTTTGAGAACTCAGAGTGAGTAAATAGGCCATTTTCATGCACTTTAAACCATTCCATAAATCTTGTGTTTAGGGCCCCTGGAAGCATGAAAATCACTTTAAACATGCTAATTTTAGCTCTAACACTGATGATCCACCTACAAATGTGAACTGACGTTCAAAAATAAAACATTTGAAAACGGACCATTTTCCACATTTCTGAAGCATGACGTAATGGGGGGGGTGTTATCTCTTTTGTCGAAAATCAGCCGTTTTTGCTTGAACATTAAATGCCTCCAAATGGTATTTAATTCACTTCCCGAGCCCCTGGAAGCATGAAAATCACTTTAAACATGCTAATTTTAGCTCTAACACTGATGATCCACCTACAAATGTGAACTGACGTTCAAAAATAAAACATTTGGAAACGGACCATTTTCCACATTTCTGAAGCATGACGTAATGGGGGGGTGTTATCTCTTTTGTCGAAAATCAGCAGTTTTTGCTTGAACATTAAATGCCTCCAAATGGTATTTAATTCACTTCCCGAGCCCCTGGAAGCATGAAAATCACTTTAAACATGCTAATTTTAGCTCTAACACTGATGATCCACCTACAAATGTGAACTGACGTTCAAAAATAAAACATTTGGAAACGGACCATTTTCCACATTTCTGAAGCATGACGTAATGGGGGGGTGTTATCTCTTTTGTCGAAAATCAGCAGTTTTTGCTTGAACATTAAATGCCTCCAAATGGTATTTAATTCACTTCCCGGGGTGAAGAAACCCTTTTTGAGAACTCAGAGTGAGTAAATTGGCCATTTTCATGCACTTTTAACCATTCCATAAATCTTGTGTTTAGGGCCCCTGGAAGCATGAAAATCACTTTAAACATGCTAATTTTAGCTCTAACACTGATGATCCACCTACAAATGTGAACTGACGTTCAAAAATAAAACATTTGAAAACGGACCATTTTCCACATTTCTGAAGCATGACGTAATGGGGGGGTGTTATCTCTTTTGTCGAAAATCAGCCGTTTTTGCTTGAACATTAAATGCCTCCAAATGGTATTTAATTCACTTCCCGAGCCCCTGGAAGCATGAAAATCACTTTAAACATGCTAATTTTACCTCTAACACTGATGATCCACCTACAAATGTGAACTGACGTTCAAAAATAAAACATTTGAAAACGGACCATTTTCCACATTTCTGAAGCATGACGTAATGGGGGGGTGTTATCTCTTTTGTCGAAAATCAGCCTTTTTTGCTTGAACATTAAATGCCTCCAAATGGTATTTAATTCACTTCCCGAGCCCCTGGAAGCATGAAAATCACTTTAAACATGCTAATTTTAGCTCTAACACTGATGATCCACCTACAAATGTGAACTGACGTTCAAAAATAAAACATTTGAAAACGGACCATTTTCCACATTTCAGAAGCATGACGTAATGGGGGGGTTATCTCTTTTGTCGAAAATCAGCTGTTTTTGCTTGAACATTAAATGCCTCCAAATAGTATTTAATTCACTTCCCGGGGTGAAGAAACCCTTTTTGAGAACTCAGAGTGAGTAAATTGGCCATTTTCATGCACTTTAAACCATTCCATAAATCTTGTGTTTAGGGCCCCTGGAAGCATGAAAATCACTTTAAACATGCTAATTTTAGCTCTAACACTGATGATCCACCTACAAATGTGAACTGACGTTCAAAAATAAAACATTTGAAAACGGACCATTTTCCACATTTCTGAAGCATGACGTAATGGGGGGGGTGTTATCTCTTTTGTCGAAAATCAGCCGTTTTTGCTTGAACATTAAATGCCTCCAAATGGTATTTAAGTCACTTCCCGAGGCCCTGGAAGCATGAAAATCACTTTAAACATGCTAATTTTAGCTCTAACACTGATGATCCACCTACAAATGTGAACTGACGTTCAAAAATAAAACATTTGAAAACGGACCATTTTCCACATTTCTGAAGCATGACGTAATGGGGGGGGGTGTTATCTCTTTTGTCGAAAATCAGCTGTTTTTGCTCGAACATTAAATGCCTCCAAATGGTATTTAATTAACTTCCCGGGGTGAAGAAACCCTTTTTGAGAACTCAGAGTGAGTAAATTGGCCATTTTCATGCACTTTTAACCATTCCATAAATCTTGTGTTTAGGGCCCCTGAAAGCGTTAAAATCACTTTAAACGTGCTAATTTTAGCTCTAACACTGATGATCCACCTACAAATGTGAACTGACGTTCAAAAATAAAACATTTGAAAACGGACCATTTTCCACATTTCTGAAGCATGACGTAATGGGGGGGTGTTATCTCTTTTGTCAAAAATCAGCCGTTTTTGCTTGAACATTAAATGCCTCCAAATGGTATTTAATTCACTTCCCGAGCCCCTGGAAGCATGAAAATCACTTTAAACATGCTAATTTTAGCTCTAACACTGATGATCCACCTACAAATGTGAACTGACGTTCAAAAATAAAACATTTGAAAACGGACCATTTTCCACATTTCTGAAGCATGACGTAATGGGGGGGGTGTTATCTCTTTTGTCGAAAATCAGCCGTTTTTGCTCGAACATTAAATGCCTCCAAATGGTATTTAATTCACTTCCCGGGGTGAAGAAACCCTTTTTGAGAACTCAGAGTGAGTAAATTGGCCATTTTCATGCACTTTTAACCATTCCATAAATCTTGTGTTTAGGGCCCCTGGAAGCATGAAAATCACTTTAAACATTCTAATTTTAGCTCTAACACTGATGATCCACCTACAAATGTGAACTGACGTTCAAAAATAAAACATTTGAAAACGGACCATTTTCCACATTTCTGAAGCATGACGTAATGGGGGGATGTTATCTCTTTTGTCGAAAATCAGCCATTTTTGCTCGAACATTAAATGCTTCCAAATGGTATTTAATTCACTTCCCGGGGTGAAGAAACCCTTTTTGAGAACTCAGAGTGAGTAAATTGGCCATTTTCATGCACTTTTAACCATTCCATAAATCTTGTGTTTAGGGCCCCTGGAAGCATGAAAATCACTTTAAACAAGCTAATTTTAGCTCTAACACTGATGATCCACCTACAAATGTGAACTGACGTTCAAAAATAAAACATTTGAAAACTGACCATTTTCCACATTTCTGAAGCATGACGTAATGGGGGGGTGTTATCTCTTTTGTCAGAAATCAGCTGTTTTTGCTTGAACATTAAATGCCTCCAAATAGTATTTAATTCACTTCCTGAGCCCCTGGAAGCATGAAAATCACTTTAAACATGCTAATTTTAGCTCTAACACTGATGATCCACCTACAAATGTGAACTGACGTTCAAAAATAAAACATTTGAAAACGGACCATTTTCCACATTTCTGAAGCATGATGTAATGGGGGGGTGTTATCTCTTTTGTCGAAAATCAGCCGTTTTTGCTCGAACATTAAATGCCTCCAAATGGTATTTAATTCACTTCCCGAGCCCTTGGAAGCATGAAAATCACTTTAAACATGCTAATTTTAGCTCTAACACTGATGATCCACCTACAAATGTGAACTGACGTTCAAAAATGAAACATTTGAAAACAGACCATTTTCCACATTTCTGAAGCATGACGTAATGGGGGGGTGTTATCTCTTTTGTCGAAAATCAGCCATTTTTGCTCGAACATTAAATGCCTCCAAATGGTATTTAATTCACTTCCCGGGGTGAAGAAACCCTTTTTGAGAACTCAGAGTGAGTAAATTGGCCATTTTCATGCACTTTTAACCATTCCATAAATCTTGTGTTTAGGGCCCCTGGAAGCATGAAAATCACTTTAAACATGCTAATTTTAGCTCTAACACTGATGATCCACCTACAAATGTGAACTGACGTTCAAAAATAAAACATTTGAAAACGGACCATTTTCCACATTTCTGAAGCATGACGTAATGGGGGGGTGTTATCTCTTTTGTCGAAAATCAGCCGTTTTTGCTTGAACATTAAATGCCTCCAAATGGTATTTAATTCACTTCCCGAGCCCATGGAAGCATGAAAATCACTTTAAACATGCTAATTTTAGCTCTAACACTGATGATCCACCTACAAATGTGAACTGACGTTCAAAAATAAAACATTTGAAAACGGACCATTTTCCACATTTCTGAAGCATGACGTAATGGGGGGGTTATCTCTTTTGTCGAAAATCAGCTGTTTTTGCTTGAACATTAAATGCCTCCAAATAGTATTGTATTCACTTCCCGGGGTGAAGAAACTTTTTTTGAGAACTCAGAGTGAGTAAATAGGCCATTTTCATGCACTTTAAACCATTCCATAAATCTTGTGTTTAGGGCCCCTGGAAGCATGAAAATCACTTTAAACATGCTAATTTTAGCTCTAACACTGATGATCCACCTACAAATGTGAACTGACGTTCAAAAATAAAACATTTGGAAACGGACCATTTTCCACATTTCTGAAGCATGACGTAATGGGGGGGTGTTATCTCTTTTGTCGAAAATCAGCAGTTTTTGCTTGAACATTAAATGCCTCCAAATGGTATTTAATTCACTTCCCGGGGTGAAGAAACCCTTTTTGAGAACTCAGAGTGAGTAAATTGGCCATTTTCATGCACTTTTAACCATTCCATAAATCTTGTGTTTAGGGCCCCTGGAAGCATGAAAATCACTTTAAACATGCTAATTTTAGCTCTAACACTGATGATCCACCTACAAATGTGAACTGACGTTCAAAAATAAAACATTTGAAAACGGACCATTTTCCACATTTCTGAAGCATGACGTAATGGGGGGTGTTATCTCTTTTGTCGAGATCAGCCGTTTGTGCTCGAACATTAAATGCCTCCAAATGGTATTTAATTATCTTCCCGGGGTGAAGAAACCCTTTTTGAGAACTCAGAGTGAGTAAATTGGCCATTTTCATGCACTTTTAACCATTCCATAAATCTTGTGTTTAGGACCCCTGGAAGCATGAAAATCACTTTAAACATACTAATTTTAGCTCTAACACTGATGATCCACCTACAAATGTGAACTGACGTTCAAAAATAAAACATTTAAAAACGGACCATTTTCCACATTTCTGAAGCATGACGTAATGGGGGGGTGTTATCTCTTTTGTCGAAAATCAGCCGTTTTTGCTTGAACATTAAATGCCTCCAAATGGTATTTAATTCACTTCCCGAGCCCCTGGAAGCATGAAAATCACTTTAAACATGCTAATTTTAGCTCTAACACTGATGATCCACCTACAAATGTGAACTGACGTTCAAAAATAAAACATTTGAAAACGGACCATTTTCCACATTTCGGAAGCATGACGTAATGGGGGGGTGTTATCTCTTTTGTCGAAAATCAGCCGTTTTTGCTCGAACATTAAATGCCTCCAAATGGTATTTAATTAACTTCCCGGGGTGAAGAAACCCCTTTTGAGGACTCAGAGTGAGTAAATTGGCCATTTTCATGCACTTTTAACCATTCCATAAATCTTGTGTTTAGGGCCCCTGGAAGCATGAAAATCACTTTAAACATGCTAATTTTAGCTCTAAAACTGATGATCCACCTACAAATGTGAACTGACGTTCAAAAATAAAACATTTGAAAATAGACCATTTTCCACATTTCTGAAGCATGACGTAATGGGGGGCTGTTATCTCTTTTGTCGAAAATCAGCCGTTTTTGCTTGAACATTAAATGCCTCCAAATGGTATTTAATTCACTTCCTGAGCCCCTGGAAGCATGAAAATCACTTTAAACATGCTAATTTTAGCTCTAACACTGATGATCCACCTACAAATGTGAACTGACGTTCAAAAATAAAACATTTGAAAACGGACCATTTTCCAAATTTCTGAAGCATGACGTAATGGGGGGTGTTATCTCTTTTGTCGAAAATCAGCCGTTTTTGCCTGAACATTAAATGCCTCCAAATGGTATTTAATTCACTTCCCGGGGTGAAGAAACGCTTTTTGAGAACTCAGAGTGAGTAAATTGGCCATTTTCATGCACTTTTAACCATTCCATAAATCTTGTGTTTAGGGCCCCTGGAAGCATGAAAATCACTTTAAACATGCTAATTTTAGCTCTAACACTGATGATCCACCTACAAATGTGAACTGACGTTCAAAAATGAAACATTTGAAAACAGACCATTTTCCACATTTCTGAAGCATGACGTAATGGGGGGGTGTTATCTCTTTTGTCGAAAATCAGCCATTTTTGCTCGAACATTAAATGCCTCCAAATGGTATTTAATTCACTTCCCGGGGTGAAGAAACTCTTTTTGAGAACTCAGAGTGAGTAAATTGGCCATTTTCATGCACTTTTAACCATTCCATAAATCTTGTGTTTAGGGCCCCTGGAAGCATGAAAATCACTTTAAACATGCTAATTTTAGCTCTAACACTGATGATCCACCTACAAATGTGAACTGACGTTCAAAAATAAAACATTTGAAAACGGACCATTTTCCACATTTCTGAAGCATGACGTAATGGGGGGGTGTTATCTCTTTTGTCGAAAATCAGCCGTTTTTGCTTGAACATTAAATGCCTCCAAATGGTATTTAATTCACTTCCCGAGCCCATGGAAGCATGAAAATCACTTTAAACATGCTAATTTTAGCTCTAACACTGATGATCCACCTACAAATGTGAACTGACGTTCAAAAATAAAACATTTGAAAACGGACCATTTTCCACATTTCTGAAGCATGACGTAATGGGGGGGTTATCTCTTTTGTCGAAAATCAGCTGTTTTTGCTTGAACATTAAATGCCTCCAAATAGTATTGTATTCACTTCCCGGGGTGAAGAAACTTTTTTTGAGAACTCAGAGTGAGTAAATAGGCCATTTTCATGCACTTTAAACCATTCCATAAATCTTGTGTTTAGGGCCCCTGGAAGCATGAAAATCACTTTAAACATGCTAATTTTAGCTCTAACACTGATGATCCACCTACAAATGTGAACTGACGTTCAAAAATAAAACATTTGGAAACGGACCATTTTCCACATTTCTGAAGCATGACGTAATGGGGGGGTGTTATCTCTTTTGTCGAAAATCAGCAGTTTTTGCTTGAACATTAAATGCCTCCAAATGGTATTTAATTCACTTCCCGGGGTGAAGAAACTCTTTTTGAGAACTCAGAGTGAGTAAATTGGCCATTTTCATGCACTTTTAACCATTCCATAAATCTTGTGTTTAGGGCCCCTGGAAGCATGAAAATCACTTTAAACATGCTAATTTTAGCTCTAACACTGATGATCCACCTACAAATGTGAACTGACGTTCAAAAATAAAACATTTGAAAACGGACCATTTTCCACATTTCTGAAGCATGACGTAATGGGGGGGTGTTATCTCTTTTGTCGAAAATCAGCCGTTTTTGCTTGAACATTAAATGCCTCCAAATGGTATTTAATTCACTTCCCGAGCCCATGGAAGCATGAAAATCACTTTAAACATGCTAATTTTAGCTCTAACACTGATGATCCACCTACAAATGTGAACTGACGTTCAAAAATAAAACATTTGAAAACGGACCATTTTCCACATTTCTGAAGCATGACGTAATGGGGGGGTTATCTCTTTTGTCGAAAATCAGCTGTTTTTGCTTGAACATTAAATGCCTCCAAATAGTATTGTATTCACTTCCCGGGGTGAAGAAACTTTTTTTGAGAACTCAGAGTGAGTAAATAGGCCATTTTCATGCACTTTAAACCATTCCATAAATCTTGTGTTTAGGGCCCCTGGAAGCATGAAAATCACTTTAAACATGCTAATTTTAGCTCTAACACTGATGATCCACCTACAAATGTGAACTGACGTTCAAAAATAAAACATTTGGAAACGGACCATTTTCCACATTTCTGAAGCATGACGTAATGGGGGGGTGTTATCTCTTTTGTCGAAAATCAGCAGTTTTTGCTTGAACATTAAATGCCTCCAAATGGTATTTAATTCACTTCCCGGGGTGAAGAAACCCTTTTTGAGAACTCAGAGTGAGTAAATTGGCCATTTTCATGCACTTTTAACCATTCCATAAATCTTGTGTTTAGGGCCCCTGGAAGCATGAAAATCACTTTAAACATGCTAATTTTAGCTCTAACACTGATGATCCACCTACAAATGTGAACTGACGTTCAAAAATAAAACATTTGAAAACGGACCATTTTCCACATTTCTGAAGCATGACATAATGGGGGGTGTTATCTCTTTTGTCGAGATCAGCCGTTTGTGCTCGAACATTAAATGCCTCCAAATGGTATTTAATTAACTTCCCGGGGTGAAGAAACCCTTTTTGAGAACTCAGAGTGAGTAAATTGGCCATTTTCATGCACTTTTAACCATTCCATAAATCTTGTGTTTAGGACCCCTGGAAGCATGAAAATCACTTTAAACATGCTAATTTTAGCTCTAACACTGATGATCCACCTACAAATGTGAACTGACGTTCAAAAATAAAACATTTAAAAACGGACCATTTTCCACATTTCTGAAGCATGACGTAATGGGGGGGTGTTATCTCTTTTGTCGAAAATCAGCCGTTTTTGCTTGAACATTAAATGCCTCCAAATGGTATTTAATTCACTTCCCGAGCCCCTGGAAGCATGAAAATCACTTTAAACATGCTAATTTTAGCTCTAACACTGATGATCCACCTACAAATGTGAACTGACGTTCAAAAATAAAACATTTGAAAACGGACCATTTTCCACATTTCGGAAGCATGACGTAATGGGGGGGTGTTATCTCTTTTGTCGAAAATCAGCCGTTTTTGCTCGAACATTAAATGCCTCCAAATGGTATTTAATTAACTTCCTGGGGTGAAGAAACCCCTTTTGAGGACTCAGAGTGAGTAAATTGGCCATTTTCATGCACTTTTAACCATTCCATAAATCTTGTGTTTAGGGCCCCTGGAAGCATGAAAATCACTTTAAACATGCTAATTTTAGCTCTAAAACTGATGATCCACCTACAAATGTGAACTGACGTTCAAAAATAAAACATTTGAAAATAGACCATTTTCCACATTTCTGAAGCATGACGTAATGGGGGGCTGTTATCTCTTTTGTCGAAAATCAGCCGTTTTTGCTTGAACATTAAATGCCTCCAAATGGTATTTAATTCACTTCCTGAGCCCCTGGAAGCATGAAAATCACTTTAAACATGCTAATTTTAGCTCTAACACTGATGATCCACCTACAAATGTGAACTGACGTTCAAAAATAAAACATTTGAAAACGGACCATTTTCCAAATTTCTGAAGCATGACGTAATGGGGGGTGTTATCTCTTTTGTCGAAAATCAGCCGTTTTTGCTTGAACATTAAATGCCTCCAAATGGTATTTAATTCACTTCCCGGGGTGAAGAAACGCTTTTTGAGAAGTCAGAGTGAGTAAATTGGCCATTTTCATGCACTTTTAACCATTCCATAAATCTTGTGTTTAGGGCCCCTGGAAGCATGAAAATCACTTTAAACATGCTAATTTTAGCTCTAACACTGATGATCCACCTACAAATGTGAACTGACGTTCAAAAATAAAACATTTGAAAACGGACCATTTTCCACATTTCTGAAGCATGACGTAATGGGGGGGGTGTTATCTCTTTTGTCGAAAATCAGCCGTTTTTGCTCGAACATTAAATGCCTCCAAATGGTATTTAATTCACTTCCCGGGGTGAAGAAACCCTTTTTGAGAACTCAGAGTGAGTAAATTGGCCATTTTCATGCACTTTTAACTATTCCATAAATCTTGTGTTTAGGGCCCCTGGAAGCATGAAAATCACTTTAAACATGCTAATTTTAGCTCTAACACTGATGATCCACCTACAAATGTGAACTGACGTTCAAAAATAAAACATTTGAAAACGGACCATTTTCCACATTTCTGAAGCATGACGTAATGGGGGGGTGTTATCTCTTTTGTCGAAAATCAGCCGTTTTTGCTCTAACATTAAATGCCTCCAAATAGTATTTAATTCACTTCCTGGGGTGAAGAAACCCTTTTTGAGAACTCAGAGTGAGTAAATTGGCCATTTTCATGCACTTTTAACCATTCCATAAATCTTGTGTTTAGGGCCCCTGGAAGCATGAAAATCACTTTAAACATGCTAATTTTAGCTCTAACACTGATGATCCACCTACAAATGTGAACTGACGTTCAAAAATAAAACATTTGAAAACGGACCATTTTCCACATTTCTGAAGCATGACGTAATGGGGGGTGTTATCTCTTTTGTCAAAAATCAGCCTTTTTTGCTTGAACATTAAATGCCTCCAAATGGTATTTAATTCACTTCCCGAGCCCCTGGAAGCATGAAAATCACTTTAAACATGCTAATTTTAGCTCTAACACTGATGATCCACCTACAAATGTGAACTGACGTTCAAAAATAAAACATTTGAAAACGGACCATTTTCCACATTTCTGAAGCATGACGTAATGGGGGGTTATCTCTTTTGTCGAAAATCAGCTGTTTTTGCTTGAACATTAAATGCCTCCAAATAGTATTTAATTCACTTCCCGGGGTGAAGAAACCCTTTTTGAGAACTCAGAGTGAGTAAATTGGCCATTTTCATGCACTTTTAACCATTCCATAAATCTTGTGTTTAGGGCCCCTGGAAGCATGAAAATCACTTTCAACATGCTAATTTTAGCTCTAACACTGATGATCCACCTATAAATGTGAACTGACGTTCAAAAATAAAACATTTGAAAACGGACCATTTTCCACATTTCTGAAGCATGACGTAATGGGGGGGTGTTATCTCTTTTGTCGAAAATCAGCCGTTTTTGCTTGAACATTAAATGCCTCCAAATGGTATTTAATTCACTTCCCGAGCCCCTGGAAGCATGAAAATCACTTTAAACATGCTAATTTTAGCTCTAACACTGATGATCCACCTACAAATGTGAACTGACGTTCAAAAATAAAACATTTGAAAACGGACCATTTTCCACATTTCTGAAGCATGACGTAATGGGGGGGTGTTATCTCTTTTGTCGAAAATCAGCCGTTTTTGCTCGAACATTAAATGCCTCCAAATGGTATTTAATTCACTTCCCGGGGTGAAGAAACCCTTTTTGAGAACTCAGAGTGAGTAAATTGGCCATTTTCATGCACTTTTAACCATTCCATAAATCTTGTGTTTAGGGCCCCTGGAAGCATGAAAATCACTTTAAACATGCTAATTTTAGCTCTAACACTGATGATCCACCTACAAATGTGAACTGACGTTCAAAAATAAAACATTTGGAAACGGACCATTTTCCACATTTCTGAAGCATGACGTAATGGGGGGGTGTTATCTCTTTTGTCAAAAATCAGCCGTTTTTGCTCGAACATTAAATGCCTCCAAATGGTATTTAATTCACTTCCCGGGGTGAAGAAACCCTTTTTGAGAACTCAGAGTGAGTAAATTGGCCATTTTCATGCACTTTTAACCATTCCATAAATCTTGTGTTTAGGGCCCCTGGAAGCATGAAAATCACTTTAAACATGCTAATTTTAGCTCTAACACTGATGATCCACCTACAAATGTGAACTGACGTTCAAAAATAAAACATTTGAAAACTGACCATTTTCCACATTTCTGAAGCATGACGTAATGGGGGGGGTGTTATCTCTTTTGTCAGAAATCAGCTGTTTTTGCTTGAACATTAAATGCCTCCAAATAGTATTTAATTCACTTCCCGAGCCCCTGGAAGCATGAAAATCACTTTAAACATGCTAATTTTAGCTCTAACACTGATGATCCACCTACAAATGTGAACTGACGTTCAAAAATAAAACATTTGAAAACGGACCATTTTCCACATTTCTGAAGCATGACGTAATGGGGGGGTGTTATCTCTTTTGTCGAAAATCAGCCGTTTTTGTTCGAACATTAAATGCCTCCAAATAGTATTTAATTCACTTCCCGGGGTGAAGAAACCCTTTTTGAGAACTCAGAGTGAGTAAATTGGCCATTTTCATGCACTTTTAACCATTCCATAAATCTTGTGTTTAGGGCCCCTGGAAGCATGAAAATTACTTTAAACATGCTAATTTTTATCTCTAACACTGATGATCCACCTACAAATGTGAACTGACGTTCAAAAATAAAACATTTGAAAACGGACCATTTTCCACATTTCTGAAGCATGACGTAATGGGGGGGTGTTATCTCTTTTGTCGAAAATCAGCCTTTTTTGCTTGAACATTAAATGTCTCCAAATGGTATTTAATTCACTTCCCGAGCCCCTGGAAGCATGAAAATAACTTTAAACATGCTAATTTTAGCTCTAACACTGATGATCCACCTACAAATGTGAACTGACGTTCAAAAATAAAACATTTGAAAACGGACCATTTTCCACATTTCTGAAGCATGACGTAATGGGGGGGTGTTATCTCTTTTGTCGAAAATCAGCCGTTTTTGCTCGAACATTAAATGCCTCCAAATGGTATTTAATTCACTTCCCGGGGTGAAGAAACCCTTTTTGAGAACTCAGAGTGAGTAAATTGGCCATTTTCATGCACTTTTAACCATTCCATAAATCTTGTGTTTAGGGCCCCTGGAAGCATGAAAATCACTTTAAACATGCTAATTTTAGCTCTAACACTGATGATCCACCTACAAATGTGAACTGACGTTCAAAAATAAAACATTTGAAAACGGACCATTTTCCACATTTCTGAAGCATGACGTAATGGGGGGGTGTTATCTCTTTTGTCGAAAATCAGCCGTTTTTGCTCTAACATTAAATGCCTCCAAATAGTATTTAATACACTTCCTGGGGTGAAGAAACCCTTTTTGAGAACTCAGAGTGAGTAAATTGGCCATTTTCATGCACTTTTAACCATTCCATAAATCTTGTGTTTAGGGCCCCTGGAAGCATGAAAATCACTTTAAACATGCTAATTTTAGCTCTAACACTGATGATCCACCTACAAATGTGAACTGACGTTCAAAAATAAAACATTTGAAAATGGACCATTTTCCACATTTCTGAAGCATGACGTAATGGGGGGTGTTATCTCTTTTGTCGAAAATCAGCCTTTTTTGCTTGAACATTAAA
Organism: Lissotriton vulgaris; assembly: GCF_964263255.1. Lineage (NCBI taxonomy): Eukaryota > Metazoa > Chordata > Amphibia > Caudata > Salamandridae > Lissotriton > Lissotriton vulgaris. The sequence continues at coordinate 140,785 of NW_028242604.1, forward strand.
TGCCTCCAAATGGTATTTAATTCCCTTCCCGAGCCCCTGGAAGCATGAAAATCACTTTAAACATGCTAATTTTAGCTCTAACACTGATGATCCACCTACAAATGTGAACTGACGTTCAAAAATAAAACATTTGAAAACGGACCATTTTCCACATTTCTGAAGCATGACGTAATGGGGGGGTGTTATCTCTTTTGTCGAAAATCAGCCGTTTTTGCTCTAACATTAAATGCCTCCAAATGGTATTTAATTCACTTCCCGAGCCCCTGGAAGCATGAAAATCACTTTAAACATGCTAATTTTAGCTCTAACACTGATGATCCACCTACAAATGTGAACTGACGTTCAAAAATAAAACATTTGAAAACGGACCATTTTCCACATTTCTGAAGCATGACGTAATGGGGGGGTGTTATCTCTTTTGTCGAAAATCAGCCTTTTTTGCTTGAACATTAAATGCCTCCAAATGGTATTTAATTCACTTCCCGAGCCCCTGGAAGCATGAAAATCACTTTAAACATGCTAATTTTAGCTCTAACACTGATGATCCACCTACAAATGTGAACTGACGTTCAAAAATAAAACATTTGAAAACTGACCATTTTCCACATTTCTGAAGCATGACGTAATGGGGGGGTTATCTCTTTTGTCGAAAATCAGCTGTTTTTGCTTGAACATTAAATGCCTCCAAATAGTATTTAATTCACTTCCCGGGGTGAAGAAACCCTTTTTGAGAACTCAGAGTGAGTAAATTGGCCATTTTCATGCACTTTAAACCATTCCATAAATCTTGTGTTTAGGGCCCCTGGAAGCATGAAAATCACTTTAAACATGCTAATTTTAGCTCTAACACTGATGATCCACCTACAAATGTGAACTGACGTTCAAAAATAAAACATTTGAAAACGGACCATTTTCCACATTTCTGAAGCATGACGTAATGGGGGGGTGTTATCTCTTTTGTCGAAAATCAGCCGTTTTTGCTTGAACATTAAATGCCTCCAAATGGTATTTAAGTCACTTCCCGAGGCCCTGGAAGCATGAAAATCACTTTAAACATGCTAATTTTAGCTCTAACACTGATGATCCACCTACAAATGTGAACTGACGTTCAAAAATAAAACATTTGAAAACGGACCATTTTCCACATTTCTGAAGCATGACGTAATGGGGGGGGTGTTATCTCTTTTGTCGAAAATCAGCTGTTTTTGCTCGAACATTAAATGCCTCCAAATGGTATTTAATTAACTTCCCGGGGTGAAGAAACCCTTTTTGAGAACTCAGAGTGAGTAAATTGGCCATTTTCATGCACTTTTAACCATTCCATAAATCTTGTGTTTAGGGCCCCTGAAAGCGTTAAAATCACCTTAAACATGCTAATTTTAGATCTAACACTGATGATCCACCTACAAATGTGAACTGACGTTCAAAAATAAAACATTTGAAAACGGACCATTTTCCACATTTCTGAAGCATGACGTAATGGGGGGGTGTTATCTCTTTTGTCGAAAATCAGCCGTTTTTGCTTGAACATTAAATGCCTCCAAATGGTATTTAATTCACTTCCCGAGCCCCTGGAAGCATGAAAATCACTTTAAACATGCTAATTTTAGCTCTAACACTGATGATCCACCTACAAATGTGAACTGACGTTCAAAAATAAAACATTTGAAAACGGACCATTTTCCACATTTCTGAAGCATGACGTAATGGGGGGGTGTTATCTCTTTTGTCGAAAATCAGCCGTTTTTGCTCGAACACTAAATGCCTCCAAATGGTATTTAATTCACTTCCCGGGGTGAAGAAACCCTTTTTGAGAACTCAGAGTGAGTAAATTGGCCATTTTCATGCACTTTTAACCATTCCATAAATCTTGTGTTTAGGGCCCCTGGAAGCATGAAAATCACTTTAAACATTCTAATTTTAGCTCTAACACTGATGATCCACCTACAAATGTGAACTGACGTTCAAAAATAAAACATTTGAAAACGGACCATTTTCCACATTTCTGAAGCATGACGTAATGGGGGGGTGTTATCTCTTTTGTCGAAAATCAGCCATTTTTGCTCGAACATTAAATGCCTCCAAATGGTATTTAATTCACTTCCCGGGGTGAAGAAACCCTTTTTGAGAACTCAGAGTGAGTAAATTGGCCATTTTCATGCACTTTTAACCATTCCATAAATCTTGTGTTTAGGGCCCCTGGAAGCATGAAAATCACTTTAAACAAGCTAATTTTAGCTCTAACACTGATGATCCACCTACAAATGTGAACTGACGTTCAAAAATAAAACATTTGAAAACTGACCATTTTCCACATTTCTGAAGCATGACGTAATGGAGGGGTGTTATCTCTTTTGTCAGAAATCAGCTGTTTTTGCTTGAACATTAAATGCCTCCAAATAGTATTTAATTCACTTCCTGAGCCCCTGGAAGCATGAAAATCACTTTAAACATGCTAATTTTAGCTCTAACACTGATGATCCACCTACAAATGTGAACTGACGTTCAAAAATAAAACATTTGAAAACGGACCATTTTCCACATTTCTGAAGCATGACGTAATGGGGGGGTGTTATCTCTTTTTTCGAAAATCAGCCGTTTTTGCTTGAACATTAAATGCCTCCAAATGGTATTTAATTCACTTCCCGAGCCCTTGGAAGCATGAAAATCACTTTAAACATGCTAATTTTAGCTCTAACACTGATGATCCACCTACAAATGTGAACTGACGTTCAAAAATGAAACATTTGAAAACAGACCATTTTCCACATTTCTGAAGCATGACGTAATGGGGGGGTGTTATCTCTTTTGTCGAAAATCAGCCGTTTTTGCTCAAACATTAAATGCCTCCAAATGGTATTTAATTCACTTCCCGGGGTGAAGAAACCCTTTTTGAGAACTCAGAGTGAGTAAATTGGCCATTTTCATGCACTTTTAACCATTCCATAAATCTTGTGTTTAGGGCCCCTGGAAGCATGAAAATCACTTTAAACATGCTAATTTTAGCTCTAACACTGATGATCCACCTACAAATGTGAACTGACGTTCAAAAATAAAACATTTGAAAACGGACCATTTTCCACATTTCTGAAGCATGACGTAATGGGGGGTGTTATCTCTTTTGTCGAAAATCAGCCGTTTTTGCTTGAACATTAAATGCCTCAAAATGGTATTTAATTCACTTCCCGAGCCCATGGAAGCATGAAAATCACTTTAAACATGCTAATTTTAGCTCTAACACTTATGATCCACCTACAAATCTGAACTGACGTTCAAAAATAAAACATTTGAAAACGGACCATTTTCCACATTTCTGAAGCATGACGTAATGGGGGGGTTATCTCTTTTGTCGAAAATCAGCTGTTTTTGCTTGAACATTAAATGCCTCCAAATAGTATTGTATTCACTTCCCGGGGTGAAGAAACTTTTTTTGAGAACTCAGAGTGAGTAAATAGGCCATTTTCATGCACTTTAAACCATTCCATAAATCTTGTGTTTAGGGCCCCTGGAAGCATGAAAATCACTTTAAACATGCTAATTTTAGCTCTAACACTGATGATCCACCTACAAATGTGAACTGACGTTCAAAAATAAAACATTTGAAAACGGACCATTTTCCACATTTCTGAAGCATGACGTAATGGGGGAGTGTTATCTCTTTTGTCGACAATCAGACGTTTTTGCTTGAACATTAAATGCCTCCAAATGGTATTTAATTTACTTCCCGAGCCCCTGGAAGCATGAAAATCACTTTAAACATGCTAATTTTAGCTCTAACACTGATGATCCACCTACAAATGTGAACTGACGTTCAAAAATAAAACATTTGGAAACGGACCATTTTCCACATTTCTGAAGCATGACGTAATGGGGGGGTGTTATCTCTTTTGTCGAAAATCAGCAGTTTTTGCTTGAACATTAAATGCCTCCAAATGGTATTTAATTCACTTCCCGAGCCCCTGGAAGCATGAAAATCACTTTAAACATGCTAATTTTAGATCTAACACTGATGATCCACCTACAAATGTGAACTGACGTTCAAAAATAAAACATTTGGAAACGGACCATTTTCCACATTTCTGAAGCATGATGTAATGGGGGGGTGTTATCTCTTTTGTCGAAAATCAGCAGTTTTTGCTTGAACATTAAATGCCTCCAAATGGTATTTAATTCACTTCCCGGGGTGAAGAAACCCTTTTTGAGAACTCAGAGTGAGTAAATTGGCCATTTTCATGCACTTTTAACCATTCCATAAATCTTGTGTTTAGGGCCCCTGGAAGCATGAAAATCACTTTAAACATGCTAATTTTAGCTCTAACACTGATGATCCACCTACAAATGTGAACTGACGTTCAAAAATAAAACATTTGAAAACGGACCATTTTCCACATTTCTGAAGCATGACGTAATGGGGGGTGTTATCTCTTTTGTCGAAAATCAGCCGTTTGTGCTCGAACATTAAATGCCTCCAAATGGTATTTAATTAACTTCCCGGGGTGAAGAAACCCTTTTTGAGAACTCAGAGTGAGTAAATTGGCCATTTTCATGCACTTTTAACCATTCCATAAATCTTGTGTTTAGGACCCCTGGAAGCATGAAAATCACTTTAAACATGCTAATTTTAGCTCTAACACTGATGATCCACCTACAAATGTGAACTGACGTTCAAAAATAAAACATTTAAAAACGGACCATTTTCCACATTTCTGAAGCATGACGTAATGGGGGGGTTATCTCTTTTGTCGAAAATCAGCTGTTTTTGCTTGAACATTAAATGCCTCCAAATAGTATTGTATTCACTTCCCGGGGTGAAGAAACTTTTTTTGAGAACTCAGAGTGAGTAAATAGGCCATTTTCATGCACTTTAAACCATTCCATAAATCTTGTGTTTAGGGCCCCTGGAAGCATGAAAATCACTTTAAACATGCTAATTTTAGCTCTAACACTGATGATCCACCTACAAATGTGAACTGACGTTCAAAAATAAAACATTTGGAAACGGACCATTTTCCACATTTCTGAAGCATGACGTAATGGGGGGGTGTTATCTCTTTTGTCGAAAATCAGCAGTTTTTGCTTGAACATTAAATGCCTCCAAATGGTATTTAATTCACTTCCCGGGGTGAAGAAACTCTTTTTGAGAACTCAGAGTGAGTAAATTGGCCATTTTCATGCACTTTTAACCATTCCATAAATCTTGTGTTTAGGGCCCCTGGAAGCATGAAAATCACTTTAAACATGCTAATTTTAGCTGTAACACTGATGATCCACCTACAAATGTGAACTGACGTTCAAAAATAAAACATTTGAAAACGGACCATTTTCCACATTTCTGAAGCATGACGTAATGGGGGGGTGTTATCTCTTTTGTCGAAAATCAGCCGTTTTTGCTTGAACATTAAATGCCTCCAAATGGTATTTAATTCACTTCCCGAGCCCATGGAAGCATGAAAATCACTTTAAACATGCTAATTTTAGCTCTAACACTGATGATCCACCTACAAATGTGAACTGACGTTCAAAAATAAAACATTTGAAAACGGACCATTTTCCACATTTCTGAAGCATGACGTAATGGGGGGGTTATCTCTTTTGTCGAAAATCAGCTGTTTTTGCTTGAACATTAAATGCCTCCAAATAGTATTGTATTCACTTCCCGGGGTGAAGAAACTTTTTTTGAGAACTCAGAGTGAGTAAATAGGCCATTTTCATGCACTTTAAACCATTCCATAAATCTTGTGTTTAGGGCCCCTGGAAGCATGAAAATCACTTTAAACATGCTAATTTTAGCTCTAACACTGATAATCCACCTACAAATGTGAACTGACGTTCAAAAATAAAACATTTGGAAACGGACCATTTTCCACATTTCTGAAGCATGACGTAATGGGGGGGTGTTATCTCTTTTGTCGAAAATCAGCAGTTTTTGCTTGAACATTAAATGCCTCCAAATGGTATTTAATTCACTTCCCGGGGTGAAGAAACCCTTTTTGAGAACTCAGAGTGAGTAAATTGGCCATTTTCATGCACTTTTAACCATTCCATAAATCTTGTGTTTAGGGCCCCTGGAAGCATGAAAATCACTTTAAACATGCTAATTTTAGCTCTAACACTGATGATCCACCTACAAATGTGAACTGACGTTCAAAAATAAAACATTTGAAAACGGACCATTTTCCACATTTCTGAAGCATGACATAATGGGGGGTGTTATCTCTTTTGTCGAGATCAGCCGTTTGTGCTCGAACATTAAATGCCTCCAAATGGTATTTAATTAACTTCCCGGGGTGAAGAAACCCTTTTTGAGAACTCAGAGTGAGTAAATTGGCCATTTTCATGCACTTTTAACCATTCCATAAATCTTGTGTTTAGGACCCCTGGAAGCATGAAAATCACTTTAAACATGCTAATTTTAGCTCTAACACTGATGATCCACCTACAAATGTGAACTGACGTTCAAAAATAAAACATTTAAAAACGGACCATTTTCCACATTTCTGAAGCATGACGTAATGGGGGGGTGTTATCTCTTTTGTCGAAAATCAGCCGTTTTTGCTTGAACATTAAATGCCTCCAAATGGTATTTAATTCACTTCCCGAGCCCCTGGAAGCATGAAAATCACTTTAAACATGCTAATTTTAGCTCTAACACTGATGATCCACCTACAAATGTGAACTGACGTTCAAAAATAAAACATTTGAAAACGGACCATTTTCCACATTTCGGAAGCATGACGTAATGGGGGGGTGTTATCTCTTTTGTCGAAAATCAGCCGTTTTTGCTCGAACATTAAATGCCTCCAAATGGTATTTAATTAACTTCCTGGGGTGAAGAAACCCCTTTTGAGGACTCAGAGTGAGTAAATTGGCCATTTTCATGCACTTTTAACCATTCCATAAATCTTGTGTTTAGGGCCCCTGGAAGCATGAAAATCACTTTAAACATGCTAATTTTAGCTCTAAAACTGATGATCCACCTACAAATGTGAACTGACGTTCAAAAATAAAACATTTGAAAATAGACCATTTTCCACATTTCTGAAGCATGACGTAATGGGGGGCTGTTATCTCTTTTGTCGAAAATCAGCCGTTTTTGCTTGAACATTAAATGCCTCCAAATGGTATTTAATTCACTTCCTGAGCCCCTGGAAGCATGAAAATCACTTTAAACATGCTAATTTTAGCTCTAACACTGATGATCCACCTACAAATGTGAACTGACGTTCAAAAATAAAACATTTGAAAACGGACCATTTTCCAAATTTCTGAAGCATGACGTAATGGGGGGTGTTATCTCTTTTGTCGAAAATCAGCCGTTTTTGCTTGAACATTAAATGCCTCCAAATGGTATTTAATTCACTTCCCGGGGTGAAGAAACGCTTTTTGAGAAGTCAGAGTGAGTAAATTGGCCATTTTCATGCACTTTTAACCATTCCATAAATCTTGTGTTTAGGGCCCCTGGAAGCATGAAAATCACTTTAAACATGCTAATTTTAGCTCTAACACTGATGATCCACCTACAAATGTGAACTGACGTTCAAAAATAAAACATTTGAAAACGGACCATTTTCCACATTTCTGAAGCATGACGTAATGGGGGGGGTGTTATCTCTTTTGTCGAAAATCAGCCGTTTTTGCTCGAACATTAAATGCCTCCAAATGGTATTTAATTCACTTCCCGGGGTGAAGAAACCCTTTTTGAGAACTCAGAGTGAGTAAATTGGCCATTTTCATGCACTTTTAACTATTCCATAAATCTTGTGTTTAGGGCCCCTGGAAGCATGAAAATCACTTTAAACATGCTAATTTTAGCTCTAACACTGATGATCCACCTACAAATGTGAACTGACGTTCAAAAATAAAACATTTGAAAACGGACCATTTTCCACATTTCTGAAGCATGACGTAATGGGGGGGTGTTATCTCTTTTGTCGAAAATCAGCCGTTTTTGCTCTAACATTAAATGCCTCCAAATAGTATTTAATTCACTTCCTGGGGTGAAGAAACCCTTTTTGAGAACTCAGAGTGAGTAAATTGGCCATTTTCATGCACTTTTAACCATTCCATAAATCTTGTGTTTAGGGCCCCTGGAAGCATGAAAATCACTTTAAACATGCTAATTTTAGCTCTAACACTGATGATCCACCTACAAATGTGAACTGACGTTCAAAAATAAAACATTTGAAAACGGACCATTTTCCACATTTCTGAAGCATGACGTAATGGGGGGTGTTATCTCTTTTGTCAAAAATCAGCCTTTTTTGCTTGAACATTAAATGCCTCCAAATGGTATTTAATTCACTTCCCGAGCCCCTGGAAGCATGAAAATCACTTTAAACATGCTAATTTTAGCTCTAACACTGATGATCCACCTACAAATGTGAACTGACGTTCAAAAATAAAACATTTGAAAACGGACCATTTTCCACATTTCTGAAGCATGACGTAATGGGGGGTTATCTCTTTTGTCGAAAATCAGCTGTTTTTGCTTGAACATTAAATGCCTCCAAATAGTATTTAATTCACTTCCCGGGGTGAAGAAACCCTTTTTGAGAACTCAGAGTGAGTAAATTGGCCATTTTCATGCACTTTTAACCATTCCATAAATCTTGTGTTTAGGGCCCCTGGAAGCATGAAAATCACTTTCAACATGCTAATTTTAGCTCTAACACTGATGATCCACCTATAAATGTGAACTGACGTTCAAAAATAAAACATTTGAAAACGGACCATTTTCCACATTTCTGAAGCATGACGTAATGGGGGGGTGTTATCTCTTTTGTCGAAAATCAGCCGTTTTTGCTTGAACATTAAATGCCTCCAAATGGTATTTAATTCACTTCCCGAGCCCCTGGAAGCATGAAAATCACTTTAAACATGCTAATTTTAGCTCTAACACTGATGATCCACCTACAAATGTGAACTGACGTTCAAAAATAAAACATTTGAAAACGGACCATTTTCCACATTTCTGAAGCATGACGTAATGGGGGGGTGTTATCTCTTTTGTCGAAAATCAGCCGTTTTTGCTCGAACATTAAATGCCTCCAAATGGTATTTAATTCACTTCCCGGGGTGAAGAAACCCTTTTTGAGAACTCAGAGTGAGTAAATTGGCCATTTTCATGCACTTTTAACCATTCCATAAATCTTGTGTTTAGGGCCCCTGGAAGCATGAAAATCACTTTAAACATGCTAATTTTAGCTCTAACACTGATGATCCACCTACAAATGTGAACTGACGTTCAAAAATAAAACATTTGGAAACGGACCATTTTCCACATTTCTGAAGCATGACGTAATGGGGGGGTGTTATCTCTTTTGTCAAAAATCAGCCGTTTTTGCTCGAACATTAAATGCCTCCAAATGGTATTTAATTCACTTCCCGGGGTGAAGAAACCCTTTTTGAGAACTCAGAGTGAGTAAATTGGCCATTTTCATGCACTTTTAACCATTCCATAAATCTTGTGTTTAGGGCCCCTGGAAGCATGAAAATCACTTTAAACATGCTAATTTTAGCTCTAACACTGATGATCCACCTACAAATGTGAACTGACGTTCAAAAATAAAACATTTGAAAACTGACCATTTTCCACATTTCTGAAGCATGACGTAATGGGGGGGGTGTTATCTCTTTTGTCAGAAATCAGCTGTTTTTGCTTGAACATTAAATGCCTCCAAATAGTATTTAATTCACTTCCCGAGCCCCTGGAAGCATGAAAATCACTTTAAACATGCTAATTTTAGCTCTAACACTGATGATCCACCTACAAATGTGAACTGACGTTCAAAAATAAAACATTTGAAAACGGACCATTTTCCACATTTCTGAAGCATGACGTAATGGGGGGGTGTTATCTCTTTTGTCGAAAATCAGCCGTTTTTGTTCGAACATTAAATGCCTCCAAATAGTATTTAATTCACTTCCCGGGGTGAAGAAACCCTTTTTGAGAACTCAGAGTGAGTAAATTGGCCATTTTCATGCACTTTTAACCATTCCATAAATCTTGTGTTTAGGGCCCCTGGAAGCATGAAAATTACTTTAAACATGCTAATTTTTATCTCTAACACTGATGATCCACCTACAAATGTGAACTGACGTTCAAAAATAAAACATTTGAAAACGGACCATTTTCCACATTTCTGAAGCATGACGTAATGGGGGGGTGTTATCTCTTTTGTCGAAAATCAGCCTTTTTTGCTTGAACATTAAATGTCTCCAAATGGTATTTAATTCACTTCCCGAGCCCCTGGAAGCATGAAAATAACTTTAAACATGCTAATTTTAGCTCTAACACTGATGATCCACCTACAAATGTGAACTGACGTTCAAAAATAAAACATTTGAAAACGGACCATTTTCCACATTTCTGAAGCATGACGTAATGGGGGGGTGTTATCTCTTTTGTCGAAAATCAGCCGTTTTTGCTCGAACATTAAATGCCTCCAAATGGTATTTAATTCACTTCCCGGGGTGAAGAAACCCTTTTTGAGAACTCAGAGTGAGTAAATTGGCCATTTTCATGCACTTTTAACCATTCCATAAATCTTGTGTTTAGGGCCCCTGGAAGCATGAAAATCACTTTAAACATGCTAATTTTAGCTCTAACACTGATGATCCACCTACAAATGTGAACTGACGTTCAAAAATAAAACATTTGAAAACGGACCATTTTCCACATTTCTGAAGCATGACGTAATGGGGGGGTGTTATCTCTTTTGTCGAAAATCAGCCGTTTTTGCTCTAACATTAAATGCCTCCAAATAGTATTTAATACACTTCCTGGGGTGAAGAAACCCTTTTTGAGAACTCAGAGTGAGTAAATTGGCCATTTTCATGCACTTTTAACCATTCCATAAATCTTGTGTTTAGGGCCCCTGGAAGCATGAAAATCACTTTAAACATGCTAATTTTAGCTCTAACACTGATGATCCACCTACAAATGTGAACTGACGTTCAAAAATAAAACATTTGAAAATGGACCATTTTCCACATTTCTGAAGCATGACGTAATGGGGGGTGTTATCTCTTTTGTCGAAAATCAGCCTTTTTTGCTTGAACATTAAATGCCTCCAAATGGTATTTAATTCCCTTCCCGAGCCCCTGGAAGCATGAAAATCACTTTAAACATGCTAATTTTAGCTCTAACACTGATGATCCACCTACAAATGTGAACTGACGTTCAAAAATAAAACATTTGAAAACGGACCATTTTCCACATTTCTGAAGCATGACGTAATGGGGGGGTGTTATCTCTTTTGTCGAAAATCAGCTGTTTTTGCTCTAACATTAAATGCCTCCAAATGGTATTTAATTCACTTCCCGAGCCCCTGGAAGCATGAAAATCACTTTAAACATGCTAATTTTAGCTCTAACACTGATGATCCACCTACAAATGTGAACTGACGTTCAAAAATAAAACATTTGAAAACGGACCATTTTCCACATTTCTGAAGCATGACGTAATGGGGGGGTGTTATCTCTTTTGTCGAAAATCAGCCTTTTTTGCTTGAACATTAAATGCCTCCAAATGGTATTTAATTCACTTCCCGAGCCCCTGGAAGCATGAAAATCACTTTAAACATGCTAATTTTAGCTCTAACACTGATGATCCACCTACAAATGTGAACTGACGTTCAAAAATAAAACATTTGAAAACTGACCATTTTCCACATTTCTGAAGCATGACGTAATGGGGGGGTTATCTCTTTTGTCGAAAATCAGCTGTTTTTGCTTGAACATTAAATGCCTCCAAATAGTATTTAATTCACTTCCCGGGGTGAAGAAACCCTTTTTGAGAACTCAGAGTGAGTAAATTGGCCATTTTCATGCACTTTAAACCATTCCATAAATCTTGTGTTTAGGGCCCCTGGAAGCATGAAAATCACTTTAAACATGCTAATTTTAGCTCTAACACTGATGATCCACCTACAAATGTGAACTGACGTTCAAAAATAAAACATTTGAAAACGGACCATTTTCCACATTTCTGAAGCATGACGTAATGGGGGGGTGTTATCTCTTTTGTCGAAAATCAGCCGTTTTTGCTTGAACATTAAATGCCTCCAAATGGTATTTAAGTCACTTCCCGAGGCCCTGGAAGCATGAAAATCACTTTAAACATGCTAATTTTAGCTCTAACACTGATGATCCACCTACAAATGTGAACTGACGTTCAAAAATAAAACATTTGAAAACGGACCATTTTCCACATTTCTGAAGCATGACGTAATGGGGGGGGTGTTATCTCTTTTGTCGAAAATCAGCTGTTTTTGCTCGAACATTAAATGCCTCCAAATGGTATTTAATTAACTTCCCGGGGTGAAGAAACCCTTTTTGAGAACTCAGAGTGAGTAAATTGGCCATTTTCATGCACTTTTAACCATTCCATAAATCTTGTGTTTAGGGCCCCTGAAAGCGTTAAAATCACCTTAAACATGCTAATTTTAGATCTAACACTGATGATCCACCTACAAATGTGAACTGACGTTCAAAAATAAAACATTTGAAAACGGACCATTTTCCACATTTCTGAAGCATGACGTAATGGGGGGGTGTTATCTCTTTTGTCGAAAATCAGCCGTTTTTGCTTGAACATTAAATGCCTCCAAATGGTATTTAATTCACTTCCCGAGCCCCTGGAAGCATGAAAATCACTTTAAACATGCTAATTTTAGCTCTAACACTGATGATCCACCTACAAATGTGAACTGACGTTCAAAAATAAAACATTTGAAAACGGACCATTTTCCACATTTCTGAAGCATGACGTAATGGGGGGGTGTTATCTCTTTTGTCGAAAATCAGCCGTTTTTGCTCGAACACTAAATGCCTCCAAATGGTATTTAATTCACTTCCCGGGGTGAAGAAACCCTTTTTGAGAACTCAGAGTGAGTAAATTGGCCATTTTCATGCACTTTTAACCATTCCATAAATCTTGTGTTTAGGGCCCCTGGAAGCATGAAAATCACTTTAAACATTCTAATTTTAGCTCTAACACTGATGATCCACCTACAAATGTGAACTGACGTTCAAAAATAAAACATTTGAAAACGGACCATTTTCCACATTTCTGAAGCATGACGTAATGGGGGGGTGTTATCTCTTTTGTCGAAAATCAGCCATTTTTGCTCGAACATTAAATGCCTCCAAATGGTATTTAATTCACTTCCCGGGGTGAAGAAACCCTTTTTGAGAACTCAGAGTGAGTAAATTGGCCATTTTCATGCACTTTTAACCATTCCATAAATCTTGTGTTTAGGGCCCCTGGAAGCATGAAAATCACTTTAAACAAGCTAATTTTAGCTCTAACACTGATGATCCACCTACAAATGTGAACTGACGTTCAAAAATAAAACATTTGAAAACTGACCATTTTCCACATTTCTGAAGCATGACGTAATGGAGGGGTGTTATCTCTTTTGTCAGAAATCAGCTGTTTTTGCTTGAACATTAAATGCCTCCAAATAGTATTTAATTCACTTCCTGAGCCCCTGGAAGCATGAAAATCACTTTAAACATGCTAATTTTAGCTCTAACACTGATGATCCACCTACAAATGTGAACTGACGTTCAAAAATAAAACATTTGAAAACGGACCATTTTCCACATTTCTGAAGCATGACGTAATGGGGGGGTGTTATCTCTTTTTTCGAAAATCAGCCGTTTTTGCTTGAACATTAAATGCCTCCAAATGGTATTTAATTCACTTCCCGAGCCCTTGGAAGCATGAAAATCACTTTAAACATGCTAATTTTAGCTCTAACACTGATGATCCACCTACAAATGTGAACTGACGTTCAAAAATGAAACATTTGAAAACAGACCATTTTCCACATTTCTGAAGCATGACGTAATGGGGGGGTGTTATCTCTTTTGTCGAAAATCAGCCGTTTTTGCTCAAACATTAAATGCCTCCAAATGGTATTTAATTCACTTCCCGGGGTGAAGAAACCCTTTTTGAGAACTCAGAGTGAGTAAATTGGCCATTTTCATGCACTTTTAACCATTCCATAAATCTTGTGTTTAGGGCCCCTGGAAGCATGAAAATCACTTTAAACATGCTAATTTTAGCTCTAACACTGATGATCCACCTACAAATGTGAACTGACGTTCAAAAATAAAACATTTGAAAACGGACCATTTTCCACATTTCTGAAGCATGACGTAATGGGGGGTGTTATCTCTTTTGTCGAAAATCAGCCGTTTTTGCTTGAACATTAAATGCCTCAAAATGGTATTTAATTCACTTCCCGAGCCCATGGAAGCATGAAAATCACTTTAAACATGCTAATTTTAGCTCTAACACTTATGATCCACCTACAAATCTGAACTGACGTTCAAAAATAAAACATTTGAAAACGGACCATTTTCCACATTTCTGAAGCATGACGTAATGGGGGGGTTATCTCTTTTGTCGAAAATCAGCTGTTTTTGCTTGAACATTAAATGCCTCCAAATAGTATTGTATTCACTTCCCGGGGTGAAGAAACTTTTTTTGAGAACTCAGAGTGAGTAAATAGGCCATTTTCATGCACTTTAAACCATTCCATAAATCTTGTGTTTAGGGCCCCTGGAAGCATGAAAATCACTTTAAACATGCTAATTTTAGCTCTAACACTGATGATCCACCTACAAATGTGAACTGACGTTCAAAAATAAAACATTTGAAAACGGACCATTTTCCACATTTCTGAAGCATGACGTAATGGGGGAGTGTTATCTCTTTTGTCGACAATCAGACGTTTTTGCTTGAACATTAAATGCCTCCAAATGGTATTTAATTTACTTCCCGAGCCCCTGGAAGCATGAAAATCACTTTAAACATGCTAATTTTAGCTCTAACACTGATGATCCACCTACAAATGTGAACTGACGTTCAAAAATAAAACATTTGGAAACGGACCATTTTCCACATTTCTGAAGCATGACGTAATGGGGGGGTGTTATCTCTTTTGTCGAAAATCAGCAGTTTTTGCTTGAACATTAAATGCCTCCAAATGGTATTTAATTCACTTCCCGAGCCCCTGGAAGCATGAAAATCACTTTAAACATGCTAATTTTAGATCTAACACTGATGATCCACCTACAAATGTGAACTGACGTTCAAAAATAAAACATTTGGAAACGGACCATTTTCCACATTTCTGAAGCATGATGTAATGGGGGGGTGTTATCTCTTTTGTCGAAAATCAGCAGTTTTTGCTTGAACATTAAATGCCTCCAAATGGTATTTAATTCACTTCCCGGGGTGAAGAAACCCTTTTTGAGAACTCAGAGTGAGTAAATTGGCCATTTTCATGCACTTTTAACCATTCCATAAATCTTGTGTTTAGGGCCCCTGGAAGCATGAAAATCACTTTAAACATGCTAATTTTAGCTCTAACACTGATGATCCACCTACAAATGTGAACTGACGTTCAAAAATAAAACATTTGAAAACGGACCATTTTCCACATTTCTGAAGCATGACGTAATGGGGGGTGTTATCTCTTTTGTCGAAAATCAGCCGTTTGTGCTCGAACATTAAATGCCTCCAAATGGTATTTAATTAACTTCCCGGGGTGAAGAAACCCTTTTTGAGAACTCAGAGTGAGTAAATTGGCCATTTTCATGCACTTTTAACCATTCCATAAATCTTGTGTTTAGGACCCCTGGAAGCATGAAAATCACTTTAAACATGCTAATTTTAGCTCTAACACTGATGATCCACCTACAAATGTGAACTGACGTTCAAAAATAAAACATTTAAAAACGGACCATTTTCCACATTTCTGAAGCATGACGTAATGGGGGGGTGTTATCTCTTTTGTCGAAAATCAGCCGTATTTGCTTGAACATTAAATGCCTCCAAATGGTATTTAATTCACTTCCCAAGCCCCTGGAAGCATGAAAATCACTTTAAACATGCTAATTTTAGCTCTAACACTGATGATCCACCTACAAATGTGAACTGACGTTCAAAAATAAAACATTTGAAAACGGATCATTTTCCACATTTCGGAAGCATGACGTAATGGGGGGGTGTTATCTCTTTTGTCGAAAATCAGCCGTTTTTGCTCGAACATTAAATGCCTCCAAATGGTATTTAATTAACTTCCCGGGGTGAAGAAACCCCTTTTGAGGACTCAGAGTGAGTAAATTGGCCATTTTCATGCACTTTTAACCATTCCATAAATCTTGTGTTTAGGGCCCCTGGAAGCATGAAAATCACTTTAAACATGCTAATTTTAGCTCTAAAACTGATGATCCACCTACAAATGTGAACTGACGTTCAAAAATAAAACATTTGAAAACAGACCATTTTCCACATTTCTGAAGCATGACGTAATGGGGGGGTGTTATCTCTTTTGTCGAAAATCAGCCGTTTTTGCTTGAACATTAAATGCCTCCAAATGGTATTTAATTCACTTCCTGAGCCCCTGGAAGCATGAAAATCACTTTAAACATGCTAATTTTAGCTCTAACACTGATGATCCACCTACAAATGTGAACTGACGTTCAAAAATAAAACATTTGAAAACGGACCATTTTCCAAATTTCTGAAGCATGACGTAATGGGGGGTGTTATCTCTTTTGTCGAAAATCAGCCGTTTTTGCTTGAACATTAAATGCCTCCAAATGGTATTCAATTCACTTCCCGGGGTGAAGAAACGCTTTTTGAGAACTCAGAGTGAGTAAATTGGCCATTTTCATGCACTTTTAACCATTCCATAAATCTTGTGTTTAGGGCCCCTGGAAGCATTAAAATCACTTTAAACATGCTAATTTTAGCTCTAACACTGATGATCCACCTACAAATGTGAACTGACCTTCAGAAATAAAACATTTGAAAACGGACCATTTTCCACATTTCTGAAGCATTACGTAATGGGGGGGTGTTATCTCTTTTGTCGAAAATCAGCCGTTTTTGCTCGAACATTAATTGCCTATAAATGGTATTTAATTCACTTCCCGGGGTGAAGAAACCCTTTTTGAGAACTGAGAGTGAGTAAATTTGCCATTTTCATGCACTTTTAACCATTCCATAAATCTTGTGTTTAGGGCCCCTGGAAGCATGAAAATCACTTTAAACATGCTAATTTTAGCTCTAACACTGATGATCCACCTACAAATGTGAACTGACGTTCAAAAATAAAACATTTGAAAACGGACCATTTTCCACATTTCTGAAGCATGACGTAATGGGGGGGTGTTATCTCTTTTGTCGCAAATCAGCCGTTTTTGCTCGAACATTAAATGCCTCCAAATGGTATTTAATTCACTTCCCGGGGTGAAGAAACCCTTTTTGAGAACTCAGAGTGAGTAAATTGGCCATTTTCATGCACTTTTAACCATTCCATAAATCTTGTGTTTAGGGCCCCTGGAAGCATGAAAATCACTTTAAACATGCTAATTTTAGCTCTAACACTGATGATCCACCTACAAATGTGAACTGACGTTCAAAAATAAAACATTTGAAAACGGACCATTTTCCACATTTCTGAAGCATGACGTAATGGGGGGTGTTATCTCTTTTGTCGAAAATCAGCCTTTTTTGCTTGAACATTAAATGCCTCCAAATGGTATTTAATTCACTTCCCGAGCCCCTGAAAGCATGAAAATCACTTTAAACATGCTAATTTTAGCTCTAACACTGATGATCCACCTACAAATGTGAACTGACGTTCAAAAATAAAACATTTGAAAACGGACCATTTTCCACATTTCTGAAGCATGACATAATGGGGGTTATCTCTTTTGTCGAAAATCAGCCGTTTGTGCTCGAACATTAAATGCCTCCAAATGGTATTTAATTAACTTCCCGGGGTGAAGAAACCCTTTTTGAGAACTCAGAGTGAGTAAATTGGCCATTTTCATGCACTTTTAACCATTCCATAAATCTTGTGTTTAGGACCCCTGGAAGCATGAAAATCACTTTAAACATGCTAATTTTAGCTCTAACACTGATGATCCACCTACAAATGTGAACTGACGTTCAAAAATAAAACATTTAAAAACGGACCATTTTCCACATTTCTGAAGCATGACGTAATGGGGGGGTGTTATCTCTTTTGTCGAAAATCAGCCGTTTTTGCTTGAACATTAAATGCCTCCAAATGGTATTTAATTCACTTCCCAAGCCCCTGGAAGCATGAAAATCACTTTAAACATGCTAATTTTAGCTCTAACACTGATGATCCACCTACAAATGTGAACTGACGTTCAAAAATAAAACATTTGAAAACGGATCATTTTCCACATTTCGGAAGCATGACGTAATGGGGGGGTGTTATCTCTTTTGTCGAAAATCAGCCGTTTTTGCTCGAACATTAAATGCCTCCAAATGGTATTTAATTAACTTCCCGGGGTGAAGAAACCCCTTTTGAGGACTCAGAGTGAGTAAATTGGCCATTTTCATGCACTTTTAACCATTCCATAAATCTTGTGTTTAGGGCCCCTGGAAGCATGAAAATCACTTTAAACATGCTAATTTTAGCTCTAAAACTGATGATCCACCTACAAATGTGAACTGACGTTCAAAAATAAAACATTTGAAAACAGACCATTTTCCACATTTCTGAAGCATGACGTAATGGGGGGGTGTTATCTCTTTTGTCGAAAATCAGCCGTTTTTGCTTGAACATTAAATGCGTCCAAATGGTATTTAATTCACTTCCTGAGCCCCTGGAAGCATGAAAATCACTTTAAACATGCTAATTTTAGCTCTAACACTGATGATCCACCTACAAATGTGAACTGACGTTCAAAAATAAAACATTTGAAAACGGACCATTTTCCAAATTTCTGAAGCATGACGTAATGGGGGGTGTTATCTCTTTTGTCGAAAATCAGCCGTTTTTGCTTGAACATTAAATGCCTCCAAATGGTATTTAATTCACTTCCCGGGGTGAAGAAACGCTTTTTGAGAACTCAGAGTGAGTAAATTGGCCATTTTCATGCACTTTTAACCATTCCATAAATCTTGTGTTTAGGGCCCCTGGAAGCATTAAAATCACTTTAAACATGCTAATTTTAGCTCTAACGCTGATGATCCACCTACAAATGTGAACTGACCTTCAGAAATAAAACATTTGAAAACGGACCATTTTCCACATTTCTGAAGCATTACGTAATGGGGGGGTGTTATCTCTTTTGTCGAAAATCAGCCGTTTTTGCTCGAACATTAATTGCCTATAAATGGTATTTAATTCACTTCCCGGGGTGAAGAAACCCTTTTTGAGAACTGAGAGTGAGTAAATTTGCCATTTTCATGCACTTTTAACCATTCCATAAATCTTGTGTTTAGGGCCCCTGGAAGCATGAAAATCACTTTAAACATGCTAATTTTAGCTCTAACACTGATGATCCACCTACAAATGTGAACTGACGTTCAAAAATAAAACATTTGAAAACGGACCATTTTCCACATTTCTGAAGCATGACGTAATGGGGGGGTGTTATCTCTTTTGTCGCAAATCAGCCGTTTTTGCTCGAACATTAAATGCCTCCAAATGGTATTTAATTCACTTCCCGAGCCCCTGAAAGCATGAAAATCACTTTAAACATGCTAATTTTAGCTCTAACACTGATGATCCACCTACAAATGTGAACTGACGTTCAAAAATAAAACATTTGAAAACGGACCATTTTCCACATTTCTGAAGCATGACATAATGGGGGTTATCTCTTTTGTCGAAAATCAGCTGTTTTTGCTTGAACATTAAATGCATCCAAATAGTATTTAATTCACTTCCCGGGGTGAAGAAACCCTTTTTGAGAACTCAGAGTGAGTAAATTGGCCATTTTCATGCACTTTAAACCATTCCATAAATCTTGTGTTTAGGGCCCCTGGAAGCATGAAAATCACTTTCAACATGCTAATTTTAGCTCTAACACTGATGATCCACCTACAAATGTGAACTGACGTTCAAAAATAAAACATTTGAAAACGGACCATTTTCCACATTTCTGAAGCATGACGTAATGGGGGGGTGTTATCTCTTTTGTCGAAAATCAGCAGTTTTTGCTTGAACATTAAATGCCTCCAAATGGTATTTAAGTCACTTCCCGAGGCCCTGGAAGCATGAAAATCACTTTAAACATGCTAATTTTAGCTCTAACACTGATGATCCACCTACAAATGTGAACTGACGTTCAAAAATAAAACATTTGAAAACGGACCATTTTCCACATTTCTGAAGCATGACGTAATGGGGGGGTGTTATCTCTTTTGTCGCAAATCAGCCGTTTTTGCTCGAACATTAAATGCCTCCAAATGGTATTTAATTCACTTCCCGGGGTGAAGAAACCCCTTTTGAGGACTCAGAGTGAGTAAATTGGCCATTTTCATGCACTTTTAACCATTCCATAAATCTTGTGTTTAGGGCCCCTGGAAGCATGAAAATCACTTTAAACATGCTAATTTTAGCTCTAAAACTGATGATCCACCTACAAATGTGAACTGACGTTCAAAAATAAAACATTTGAAAACAGACCATTTTCCACATTTCTGAAGCATGACGTAATGGGGGGGTGTTATCTCTTTTGTCGAAAATCAGCCGTTTTTGCTTGAACATTAAATGCCTCCAATAGTATTTAATTCACTTCCTGAGCCCCTGGAAGCATGAAAATCACTTTAAACATGCTAATTTTAGCTCTAACACTGATGATCCACCTACAAATGTGAACTGACGTTCAAAAATAAAACATTTGAAAACGGACCATTTTCCAAATTTCTGAAGCATGACGTAATGGGGGGTGTTATCTCTTTTGTCGAAAATCAGCCGTTTTTGCTTGAACATTAAATGCCTCCAAATGGTATTTAATTCACTTCCCGGGGTGAAGAAACGCTTTTTGAGAACTCAGAGTGAGTAAATTGGCCATTTTCATGCACTTTTAACCATTCCATAAATCTTGTGTTTAGGGCCCCTGGAAGCATTAAAATCACTTTAAACATGCTAATTTTAGCTCTAACACTGATGATCCACCTACAAATGTGAACTGACCTTCAGAAATAAAACATTTGAAAACGGACCATTTTCCACATTTCTGAAGCATTACGTAATGGGGGGTGTTATCTCTTTTGTCGAAAATCAGCCGTTTTTGCTCGAACATTAATTGCCTATAAATGGTATTTAATTCACTTCCCGGGGTGAAGAAACCCTTTTTGAGAACTGAGAGTGAGTAAATTTGCCATTTTCATGCACTTTTAACCATTCCATAAATCTTGTGTTTAGGGCCCCTGGAAGCATGAAAATCACTTTAAACATGCTAATTTTAGCTCTAACACTGATGATCCACCTACAAATGTGAACTGACGTTCAAAAATAAAACATTTGAAAACGGACCATTTTCCACATTTCTGAAGCATGACGTAATGGGGGGTGTTATCTCTTTTGTCGCAAATCAGCCGTTTTTGCTCGAACATTAAATGCCTCCAAATGGTATTTAATTCACTTCCCGGGGTGAAGAAACCCTTTTTGAGAACTCAGAGTGAGTAAATTGGCCATTTTCATGCACTTTTAACCATTCCATAAATCTTGTGTTTAGGGCCCCTGGAAGCATGAAAATCACTTTAAACATGCTAATTTTAGCTCTAACACTGATGATCCACCTACAAATGTGAACTGACGTTCAAAAATAAAACATTTGAAAACGGACCATTTTCCACATTTCTGAAGCATGACGTAATGGGGGGGTGTTATCTCTTTTGTCGAAAATCAGCCGTTTTTGCTCTAACATTAAATGCCTCCAAATAGTATTTAATTCACTTCCTGGGGTGAAGAAACCCTTTTTGAGAACTCAGAGTGAGTAAATTGGCCATTTTCATGCACTTTTAACCATTCCATAAATCTTGTGTTTAGGGCCCCTGGAAGCATGAAAATCACTTTAAACATGCTAATTTTAGCTCTAACACTGATGATCCACCTACAAATGTGAACTGACGTTCAAAAATAAAACATTTGAAAACGGACCATTTTCCACATTTCTGAAGCATGACGTAATGGGGGGTGTTATCTCTTTTGTCGAAAATCAGCCTTTTTTGCTTGAACATTAAATGCCTCCAAATGGTATTTAATTCACTTCCCGAGCCCCTGAAAGCATGAAAATCACTTTAAACATGCTAATTTTAGCTCTAACACTGATGATCCACCTACAAATGTGAACTGACGTTCAAAAATAAAACATTTGAAAACGGACCATTTTCCACATTTCTGAAGCATGACATAATGGGGGTTATCTCTTTTGTCGAAAATCAGCTGTTTTTGCTTGAACATTAAATGCATCCAAATAGTATTTAATTCACTTCCCGGGGTGAAGAAACCCTTTTTGAGAACTCAGAGTGAGTAAATTGGCCATTTTCATGCACTTTAAACCATTCCATAAATCTTGTGTTTAGGGCCCCTGGAAGCATGAAAATCACTTTCAACATGCTAATTTTAGCTCTAACACTGATGATCCACCTACAAATGTGAACTGACGTTCAAAAATAAAACATTTGAAAACGGACCATTTTCCACATTTCTGAAGCATGACGTAATGGGGGGGTGTTATCTCTTTTGTCGAAAATCAGCCGTTTTTGCTTGAACATTAAATGCCTCCAAATGGTATTTAAGTCACTTCCCGAGGCCCTGGAAGCATGAAAATCACTTTAAACATGCTAATTTTAGCTCTAACACTGATGATCCACCTACAAATGTGAACTGACGTTCAAAAATAAAACATTTGAAAACGGACCATTTTCCACATTTCTGAAGCATGACGTAATGGGGGGGTGTTATCTCTTTTGTCGCAAATCAGCCGTTTTTGCTCGAACATTAAATGCCTCCAAATGGTATTTAATTCACTTCCCGGGGTGAAGAAACCCTTTTTGAGAACTCAGAGTGAGTAAATTGGCCATTTTCATGCACTTTTAACCATTCCATAAATCTTGTGTTTAGGGCCCCTGGAAGCATGAAAATCACTTTAAACATGCTAATTTTATCTCTAACACTGATGATCCACCTACAAATGTGAACTGACGTTCAAAAATAAAACATTTGAAAACGGACCATTTTCCACATTTCTGAAGCATGACGTAATGGGGGGGTGTTATCTCTTTTGTCGAAAATCAGCCGTTTTTGCTCGAACATTAAATGCCTCCAAATGGTATTTAATTCACTTCCCGGGGTGAAGAAACCCTTTTTGAGAACTCAGAGTGAGTAAATTGGCCATTTTCATGCACTTTTAACCATTCCATAAATCTTGTGTTTAGGGCCCCTGGAAGCATGAAAATCACTTTAAACATGCTAATTTTAGCTCTAACACTGATGATCCACCTACAAATGTGAACTGACGTTCAAAAATAAAACATTTGAAAACTGACCATTTTCCACATTTCTGAAGCATGACGTAATGGGGGGGTGTTATCTCTTTTGTCAGAAATCAGCTGTTTTTGCTTGAACATTAAATGCCTCCAAATAGTATTTAATTCACTTCCCGAGCCCCTGGAAGCATGAAAATCACTTTAAACATGCTAATTTTAGCTCTAACACTGATGATCCACCTACAAATGTGAACTGACGTTCAAAAATAAAACATTTGAAAACGGGCCATTTTCCACATTTCTGAAGCATGACGTAATGGGGGGTGTTATCTCTTTTGTCGAAAATCAGCCGTTTTTGCTTGAACATTAAATGCCTCCAAATGGTATTTAATTCACTTCCCGAGCCCTTGAAAGCATGAAAATCACTTTAAACATGCTAATTTTAGCTCTAACACTGATGATCCACCTACAAATGTGAACTGACGTTCAAAAATGAAACATTTGACAACGGACCATTTTCCACATTTCTGAAGCATGACGTAATGGGGGGGGTGTTATCTCTTTTGTCGAAAATCAGCCGTTTTTGCTCGAACATTAAATGCCTCCAAATGGTATTTAATTCACTTCCCGGGGTGAAGAAACCCTTTTTGAGAACTCAGAGTGAGTAAATTGGCCATTTTCATGCACTTTTAACCATTCCATAAATCTTGTGTTTAGGGCCCCTGGAAGCATGAAAATCACTTTAAACATGCTAATTTTAGCTCTAACACTGATGATCCACCTACAAATGTGAACTGACGTTCAAAAATAAAACATTTGAAAACGGACCATTTTCCACATTTCTGAAGCATGACGTAATGGGGGGTGTTATCTCTTTTGTCGAAAATCAGCCGTTTTTGCTTGAACATTAAATGCCTCCAAATGGTATTTAATTCACTTCCCGAGCCCATGGAAGCATGAAAATCACTTTAAACATGCTAATTTTAGCTCTAACACTGATGATCCACCTACAAATCTGAACTGACGTTCAAAAATAAAACATTTGAAAACTGACCATTTTCCACATTTCTGAAGCATGACGTAATGGGGGGGTTATCTCTTTTGTCGAAAATCAGCTGTTTTTGCTTGAACATTAAATGCCTCCAAATAGTATTGTATTCACTTCCCGGGGTGAAGAAACCCTTTTTGAGAACTCAGAGTGAGTAAATTGGCCATTTTCATGCACTTTAAACCATTCCATAAATCTTGTGTTTAGGGCCCCTGGAAGCATGAAAATCACTTTAAACATGCTAATTTTAGCTCTAACACTGATGATCCACCTACAAATGTGAACTGACGTTCAAAAATAAAACATTTGAAAACCGACCATTTTCCACATTTCTGAAGCATTACGTAATGGGGGGGTGTTATCTCTTTTGTCGAAAATCAGCCGTTTTTGCTGGAACATTAAATGCATCCAAATAGTATTTAATTCACTTCCCGGGGTGAAGAAACCCCTTTTGAGAACTCAGAGTGAGTAAATTGGCCATTTTCATGCACTTTTAACCATTCCATAAATCTTGTGTTTAGGGCCACTGGAAGCATGAAAATTACTTTAAACATGCTAATTTTTATGTCTAACACTGATGATCCACCTACAAATGTGAACTGACGTTCAAAAATAAAACATTTGAAAACGGACCATTTTCCACATTTCTGAAGCATGACGTAATGGGGGGGTGTTATCTCTTTTGTCGAAAATCAGCCATTTTTGCTTGAACATTAAATGCCTCCAAATGGTATTTAATTCACTTCCCGAGCCCCTGGAAGCATGAAAATCACTTTAAACATGCTAATTTTAGCTCTAACACAGATGATCCACCTACAAATGTGAACTGACGTTCAAAAATAAAACATTTGAAAACGGACCATTTTCCACATTTCTGAAGCATGACGTAATGGGGGGTGTTATCTCTTTTGTCGAAAATCAGCAGTTTTTGCTCGAACATTAAATGCCTCCAAATGGTATTTAATTAACTTCCCGGGGTGAAGAAACCCCTTTTGAGAACTCAGAGTGAGTAAATTGGCCATTTTCATGCACTTTTAACCATTCCATAAATCTTGTGTTTAGGGCCCCTGGAAGCATGAAAATCACTTTAAACATGCTAATTTTAGCTCTAACACTGATGATCCACCTACAAATGTGAACTGACGTTCAAAAATAAAACATTTGAAAACAGACCATTTTCCACATTTTTGAAGCATGACGTAATGGGGGGTGTTATCTCTTTTGTCGAAAATCAGCCGTTTTTGCTTGAACATTAAATGCGTCCAAATGGTATTTAATTCACTTCCCGAGCCCCTGGAAGCATGAAAATCACTTTAAACATGCTAATTTTAGCTCTAACACTGATGATCCACCTACAAATGTGAACTGACGTTCAAAAATAAAACATTTGAAAACGGACCCTTTTCCACATTTCTGAAGCATGACGTAATGGGGGGGTGTTATCTCTTTTGTCGAAAATCAGCCGTTTTTGCTTGAACATTAAATGCCTCCAAATGGTATTTAATTCACTTCCCGAGCCCCTGGAAGCATGAAAATCACTTTAAACATGCTAATTTTAGCTCTAACACTGATGATCCACCTACAAATGTGAACTGACGTTCAAAAATAAAACATTTGAAAACGGACCATTTTCCACATTTCTGAAGCATGACGTAATGGGGGGGTGTTATCTCTTTTGTAAAAAATCAGCAGTTTTTTGCTCGAACATTAAATGCCTCCAAATGGTATTTAATTCACTTCCCGGGGTGAAGAAACCCTTTTTGAGAACTCAGAGTGAGTAAATTGGCCATTTTCATGCACTTTTAACCATTCCATAAATCTTGTGTTCAGGGCCCCTGGAAGCATGAAAATCACTTTAAACATGCTAATTTTAGCTCTAACACTGATGATCCACCTACAAATGTGAACTGACGTTCAAAAATAAAACATTTGAAAACGGGCCATTTTCCACATTTCTGAAGCATGACGTAATGGGGGGTGTTATCTCTTTTGTCGAAAATCAGCCGTTTTTGCTTGAACATTAAATGCCTCCAAATGGTATTTAATTCACTTCCCGAGCCCTTGGAAGCATGAAAATCACTTTAAACATGCTAATTTTAGCTCTAACACTGATGATCCACCTACAAATGTGAACTGACGTTCAAAAATGAAACATTTGAAAACGGACCATTTTCCACATTTCTGAAGCATGACGTAATGGGGGGGTGTTATCTCTTTTGTCGAAAATCAGCCGTTTTTGCTCGAACATTAAATGCCTCCAAATGGTATTTAATTCACTTCTCGGGGTGAAGAAACCCTTTTTGAGAACTCAGAGTGAGTAAATTGGCCATTTTCATGCACTTTTAACCATTCCATAAATCTTGTGTTTAGGGCCCCTGGAAGCATGAAAATCACTTTAAACATGCTAATTTTAGCTCTAACACTGATGATCCACCTACAAATGTGAACTGAGGTTCAAAAATAAAACATTTGAAAACGGACCATTTTCCACATTTCTGAAGCATGACGTAATGGGGGGGTGTTATCTCTTTTGTCGAAAATCAGCCGTTTTTGCTCTAACATTAAATGCCTCCAAATAGTATTTAATTCACTTCCTTGGGTGAAGAAACCCTTTTTGAGAACTCAGAGTGAGTAAATTGGCCATTTTCATGCACTTTTAACCATTCCATAAATCTTGTGTTTAGGGCCCCTGGAAGCATGAAAATCACTTTAAACATGCTAATTTTAGCTCTAACACTGATGATCCACCTACAAATGTGAACTGACGTTCAAAAATAAAACATTTGAAAACGGACCATTTTCCACATTTCTGAAGCATGACGTAATGGGGGGTGTTATCTCTTTTGTCGAAAATCAGCCTTTTTTGCTTGAACATTAAATGCCTCCAAATGGTATTTAATTCACTTCCCGAGCCCCTGGAAGCATGAAAATCACTTTAAACATGCTAATTTTAGCTCTAACACTGATGATCCACCTACAAATGTGAACTGACGTTCAAAAATAAAACATTTGAAAACGGACCA
The DNA here is from genome assembly GCF_964263255.1 of Lissotriton vulgaris. NCBI lineage: Eukaryota > Metazoa > Chordata > Amphibia > Caudata > Salamandridae > Lissotriton > Lissotriton vulgaris. The sequence continues at coordinate 168,143 of NW_028242604.1, forward strand.
TTTTCCACATTTCTGAAGCATGACGTAAAGGGGGGTTATCTCTTTTGTCGAAAATCAGCTGTTTTTGCTTGAACATTAAATGCATCCAAATAGTATTTAATTCACTTCCCGGGGTGAAGAAACCCTTTTTGAGAACTCAGAGTGAGTAAATTGGCCATTTTCATGCACTTTAAACCATTCCATAAATCTTGTGTTTAGGGCCCCTGGAAGCATGAAAATCACTTTCAACATGCTAATTTTAGCTCTAACACTGATGATCCACCTACAAATGTGAACTGACGTTCAAAAATAAAACATTTGAAAACGGACCATTTTCCACATTTCTGAAGCATGACGTAATGGGGGGGTGTTATCTCTTTTGTCGAAAATCAGCCGTTTTTGCTTGAACATTAAATGCCTCGAAATGGTATTTAAGTCACTTCCCGAGGCCCTGGAAGCATGAAAATCACTTTCAACATGCTAATTTTAGCTCTAACACTGATGATCCACCTACAAATGTGAACTGACGTTCAAAAATAAAACATTTGAAAACGGACCATTTTCCACATTTCTGAAGCATGACGTAATGGGGGGGTGTTATCTCTTTTGTCGAAAATCAGCCGTTTTTGCTTGAACATTAAATGCCTCCAAATGGTATGTAATTCACTTCCCGAGCCCCTGGAAGCATGAAAATCACTTTAAACATGCTAATTTTAGCTCTAACACTGATGATCCACCTACAAATGTGAACTGACGTTCAAAAATAAAACATTTGAAAACGGACCATTTTCCACATTTCTGAAGCATGACGTAATGGGGGGGTGTTATCTCTTTTGTCGAAAATCAGCCGTTTTTGCTCGAACATTAAATGCCTCCAAATGGTATTTAATTCACTTCCCGGGGTGAAGAAACCCTTTTTGAGAACTCAGAGTGAGTAAATTGGCCATTTTCATGCACTTTTAACCATTCCATAAATCTTGTGTTTAGGGCCCCTGGAAGCATGAAAATCACTTTAAACATGCTAATTTTAGCTCTAACACTGATGATCCACCTACAAATGTGAACTGACGTTCAAAAATAAAACATTTGAAAACGGACCATTTTCCACATTTCTGAAGCATGACGTAATGGGGGGTGTTATCTCTTTTGTCGAAAATCAGCCGTTTGTGCTCGAACATTAAATGCCTCCAAATGGTATTTAATTAACTTCCCGGGGTGAAGAAACCCTTTTTGAGAACTCAGAGTGAGTAAATTGGCCATTGTCATGCACTTTTAACCATTCCATAAATCTTGTGTTTAGGGCCCCTGGAAGCATGAAAATTACTTTAAACATGCTAATTTTAGCTCTAACACTGATGATCCACCTACAAATGTGAACTGACGTTCAAAAATAAAACATTTGAAAACGGACCATTTTCCACATTTCTGAAGCATGACGTAATGGGGGGGGTGTTATCTCTTTTGTCGAAAATCAGCCGTTTTTGCTCTAACATTAAATGCCTCCAAATGGTATTTAATTCACTTCCCGAGCCCCTGGAAGCATGAAAATCACTTTAAACATGCTAATTTTAGCTCTAACACTGATGATCCACCTACAAATGTGAACTGACGTTCAAAAATAAAACATTTGAAAACGGACCATTTTCCACATTTCTGAAGCATGACGTAATGGGGGGTGTTATCTCTTTTGTCGAAAATCAGCCTTTTTTGCTTGAACATTAAATGCCTCCAAATGGTATTTAATTCACTTCCCGAGCCCCTGGAAGCATGAAAATCACTTTAAACATGCTAATTTTAGCTCTAACACTGATGATCCACCTACAAATGTGAACTGACGTTCAAAAATAAAACATTTGAAAACGGACCATTTTCCACATTTCTGAAGCATGACGTAATGGGGGGGTTATCTCTTTTGTCGAAAATCAGCTGTTTTTGCTTGAACATTAAATGCCTCCAAATAGTATTTAATTCACTTCCCGGGGTGAAGAAACCCTTTTTGAGAACTCAGAGTGAGTAAATTGGCCATTTTCATGCACTTTAAACCATTCCATAAATCTTGTGTTTAGGGCCCCTGGAAGCATGAAAATCACTTTAAACATGCTAATTTTAGCTCTAACACTGATGATCCACCTACAAATGTGAACTGACGTTCAAAAATAAAACATTTGAAAACGGACCATTTTCCACATTTCTGAAGCATGACGTAATGGGGGGGGTGTTATCTCTTTTGTCGAAAATCAGCCGTTTTTGCTCGAACATTAAATGCCTCCAAATGGTATTTAATTCACTTCCCGAGCCCCTGGAAGCATGAAAATCACTTTAAACATGCTAATTTTAGCTCTAACACTGATGATCCACCTACAAATGTGAACTGACGTTCAAAAATGAAACATTTGAAAACGGACCATTTTCCACATTTCTGAAGCATGACGTAATGGGGGGGTGTTATCTCTTTTGTCGAAAATCAGCCGTTTTTGCTCGAACATTAAATGCCTCCAAATGGTATTTAATTCACTTCCCGGGGTGAAGAAACCCTTTTTGAGAACTCAGAGTGAGTAAATTGGCCATTTTCATGCACTTTTAACCATTCCATAAATCTTGTGTTTAGGGCCCCTGGAAGCATGAAAATCACTTTAAACATGCTAATTTTAGCTCTAACACTGATGATCCACCTACAAATGTGAACTGACGGTCAAAAATAAAACATTTGAAAACGGACCATTTTCCACATTTCTGAAGCATGACGTAATGGGGGGGTGTTATCTCTTTTGTCGAAAATCAGCCGTTTTTGCTTGAACATTAAATGCCTCCAAATGGTATTTAATTCACTTCCCGAGCCCCTGGAAGCATGAAAATCACTTTAAACATGCTAATTTTAGCTCTAACACTGATGATCCACCTACAAATGTGAACTGACGTTCAAAAATAAAACATTTGAAAACGGACCATTTTCCACATTTCTGAAGCATGACGTAAGGGGGGGGGGGTGTTATCTCTTTTGTCGAAAATCAGCCTTTTTTGCTTGAACATTAAATGCCTCCAAATGGTATTTAATTCACTTCCCGAGCCCCTGGAAGCATGAAAATCACTTTAAACATGCTAATTTTAGCTCTAACACTGATGATCCACCTACAAATGTGAACTGACGTTCAAAAATAAAACATTTGAAAACGGACCATTTTCCACATTTCTGAAGCATGACGTAATGGGGGGTTATCTCTTTTGTCGAAAATCAGCTGTTTTTGCTTGAACATTAAATGCCACCAAATAGTATTTAATTCACTTCCCGGGGTGAAGAAACCCTTTTTGAGAACTCAGAGTGAGTAAATTGGCCATTTTCATGCACTTTAAACTATTCCATAAATCTTGTGTTTAGGGCCCCTGGAAGCATGAAAATCACTTTAAACATGCTAATTTTAGCTCTAACACTGATGATCCACCTACAAATGTGAACTGACGTTAAAAAATAAAACATTTGAAAATGGACCATTTTCCACATTTCTGAAGCATGACGTAATGGGGGGGTGTTATCTCTTTTGTCGAAAATCAGCCGTTTTTGCTTGAACATTAAATGCCTCCAAATGGTATTTAATTCACTTCCCGAGCCCCTGGAAGCATGAAAATCACTTTAAACATGCTAATTTTAGCTCTAACACTGATGATCCACCTACAAATGTGAACTGACGTTCAAATATAAAACATTTGAAAACGGACCATTTTCCACATTTCTAAAGCATGACGTAATGGGGGGGTGTTATCTCTTTTGTCGAAAATCAGCCGTTTTTGCTTGAACATTAAATGCCTCCAAATGGTATTTAATTCACTTCCCGAGCCCCTGGAAGCATGAAAATCACTTTAAACATGCTAATTTTAGCTCTAACACTGATGATCCACCTACAAATGTGAACTGACGTTCAAAAATAAAACATTTGAAAACGGACCATTTTCCACATTTCTGAAGCATGACGTAATGGGGGGGGTATTATCTCCTTTGTCGAAAATCAGCCGTTTTTGCTTGAATATTAAATGCCTCCAAATGGTATTTAATTCACTTCCCGGGGTGAAGAAACCCTTTTTGAGAACTCAGAGTGAGTAAATTGGCCATTTTCATGCACTTTTAACCATTCCATAAATCTTGTGTTTAGGGCCCCTGGAAGCATGAAAATCACTTTAAACATGCTAATTTTAGCTCTAACACTGATGATCCACCTACAAATGTGAACTGACGTTCAAAAATAAAACATTTGAAAACGGACCATTTTCCACATTTCTGAAGCATGACGTAATGGGGGGGTGTTATCTCTTTTGTCGAAAATCAGCTGTTTGTGCTCGAACATTAAATGCCTCCAAATGGTATTTAATTAACTTCCCGGGGTGAAGAAACCCTTTTTGAGAACTCAGAGTGAGTAAATTGGCCATTTTCATGCACTTTTAACCATTCCATAAATCTTGTGTTTAGGGCCCCTGGAAGCATGAAAATCACTTTAAACATGCTCATTTTAGCTCTAACACTGATGATCCACCTAAAAATGTGAACTGACGTTCAAAAATAAAACATTTGAAAACGGACCATTTTCCACATTTCTGAAGCATGACGTAATGGGGGGGTGTTATCTCTTTTGTCGAAAATCAGCCGTTTTTGCTTAAACATTAAATGCCTCCAAATGGTATTTAATTCACTTCCCGAGCCCCTGGAAGCATGAAAATCACTTTAAACATTCTAATTTTAGCTCTAACACTGATGATCCACCTACAAATGTGAAATGACGTTCAAAAATAAAACATTTGAAAACGGACCATTTTTCACATTTCTGAAGCATGACGTAATGGGGCGTGTTATCTCTTTTGTCGAAAATCAGCCGTTTTTGCTCGAACATTAAATGCCTCCAAATGGTATTTAATTCACTTCCTGAGCCCCTGGAAGCATGAAAATCACTTTAAACATGCTAATTTTAGCTCTAACACTGATGATCCACCTACAAATGTGAACTGACGTTCAAAAATAAAACATTTGAAAACTGACCATTTTCCACATTTCTGAAGCATGACGTAATGGGGGGGTGTTATCTCTTTTGTCAGAAATCAGCTGTTTTTGCTTGAACATTAAATGCCTCCAAATAGTATTTAATTCACTTCCCGAGCCCCTGGAAGCATGAAAATCACTTTAAACATGCTAATTTTAGCTCTAACACTGATGATCCACCTACAAATGTGAACTGACGTTCAAAAATAAAACATTTGAAAACGGACCATTTTCCACATTTCTGAAGCATGACGTAATGTTGGGGTGTTATCTCTTTTGTCGAAAATCAGCCGTTTTTGCTCAAACATTAAATGCCTCCAAATAGTATTTAATTCACTTCCCGGGGTGAAGAAACCCTTTTTGAGAACTCAGAGTGAGTAAATTGGCCATTTTCATGCACTTTTAACCATTCCATAAATCTTGTGTTTAGGGCCCCTGGAAGCATGAAAATCACTTTAAACATGCTAATTTTAGCTCTAACACTGATGATCCACCTACAAATGTGAACTGACGTTCAAAAATAAAACATTTGAAAACGGACCATTTTCCACATTTCTGAAGCATGACGTAATGGGGGGGTGTTATCTCTTTTGTCGAAAATCAGCCGTTTTTGCTTGAACATTAAATGCCTCCAAATGGTATTTAATTCACTTCCCGAGCCCCTGGAAGCATGAAAATCACTTTAAACATGCTAATTTTAGCTCTAACACTGATGATCCACCTACAAATGTGAACTGACGTTCAAAAATAAAACATTTGAAAACGGACCATTTTCCACATTTCTGAAGCATGACGTAATGGGGGGGTGTTATCTCTTTTGTCGAAAATCAGCCGTTTTTGCTTGAACATTAAATGCCTCCAAATGGTATTTAATTCACTTCCCGAGCCCCTGGAAGCATGAAAATCACTTTAAACATGCTAATTTTAGCTCTAACACTGATGATCCACCTACAAATGTGAACTGACGTTCAAAAATAAAACATTTGAAAACGGACCATTTTCCACATTTCTGAAGCATGACGTAATGGGGGGTTATCTCTTTTGTCGAAAATCAGCTGTTTTTGCTTGAACATTAAATGCCTCCAAATAGTATTTAATTCACTTCCCGGGGTGAAGAAACCCTTTTTGAGAACTCAGAGTGAGTAAATTGGCCATTTTCATGCACTTTAAACTATTCCATAAATCTTGTGTTTAGGGCCCCTGGAAGCATGAAAATCACTTTAAACATGCTAATTTTAGCTCTAACACTGATGATCCACCTACAAATGTGAACTGACGTTCAAAAATAAAACATTTGAAAACGGACCATTTTCCACATTTCTGAAGCATGACGTAATGGGGGGTGTTATCTCTTTTGTCGAAAATCAGCCGTTTTTGCTTGAACATTAAATGCCTCCAAATGGTATTTAATTCACTTCCCGAGCCCCTGGAAGCATGAAAATCACTTTAAACATGCTAATTTTAGCTCTAACACTGATGATCCACCTACAAATGTGAACTGACGTTCAAATATAAAACATTTGAAAACGGACCATTTTCCACATTTCTAAAGCATGACGTAATGGGGGGGTGTTATCTCTTTTGTCGAAAATCAGCCGTTTTTGCTTGAACATTAAATGCCTCCAAATGGTATTTAATTCACTTCCCGAGCCCCTGGAAGCATGAAAATCACTTTAAACATGCTAATTTTAGCTCTAACACTGATGATCCACCTACAAATGTGAACTGACGTTCAAAAATAAAACATTTGAAAACGGACCATTTTCCACATTTCTGAAGCATGACGTAATGGGGGGGGTATTATCTCCTTTGTCGAAAATCAGCTGTTTTTGCTTGAATATTAAATGCCTCCAAATGGTATTTAATTCACTTCCCGGGGTGAAGAAACCCTTTTTGAGAACTCAGAGTGAGTAAATTGGCCATTTTCATGCACTTTTAACCATTCCATAAATCTTGTGTTTAGGGCCCCTGGAAGCATGAAAATCACTTGAAACATGCTAATTTTAGCTCTAACACTGATGATCCACCTACAAATGTGAACTGACGTTCAAAAATAAAACATTTGAAAACAGACCATTTTCCACATTTCTGAAGCATGACGTAATGGGGGGGTGTTATCTCTTTTGTCGAAAATCAGCTGTTTGTGCTCGAACATTAAATGCCTCCAAATGGTATTTAATTAACTTCCCGGGGTGAAGAAACCCTTTTTGAGAACTCAGAGTGAGTAAATTGGCCATTTTCATGCACTTTTAACCATTCCATAAATCTTGTGTTTAGGGCCCCTGGAAGCATGAAAATCACTTTAAACATGCTCATTTTAGCTCTAACACTGATGATCCACCTAAAAATGTGAACTGACGTTCAAAAATAAAACATTTGAAAACGGACCGTTTTCCACATTTCTGAAGCATGACGTAATGGGGGGGTGTTATCTCTTTTGTCGAAAATCAGCCGTTTTTGCTTGAACATTAAATGCCTCCAAATGGTATTTAATTCACTTCCCGAGCCCCTGGAAGCATGAAAATCACTTTAAACATTCTAATTTTAGCTCTAACACTGATGATCCACCTACAAATGTGAACTGACGTTCAAAAATAAAACATTTGAAAACGGACCATTTTCCACATTTCTGAAGCATGACGTAATGGGGCGTGTTATCTCTTTTGTCGAAAATCAGCCGTTTTTGCTCGAACATTAAATCCCTCCAAATGGTATTTAATTCACTTCCCGAGCCCCTGGAAGCATGAAAATCACTTTAAACATGCTAATTTTAGCTCTAACACTGATGATCCACCTACAAATGTGAACTGACGTTCAAAAATAAAACATTTGAAAACGGACAATTTTCCACATTTCTGAAGCATGACGTAATGGGGGGTGTTATCTCTTTTGTCGAAAATCAGCCTTTTTTGCTTGAACATTAAATGCCTCCAAATGGTATTTAATTCACTTCCCGAGCCCCTGGAAGCATGAAAATCACTTTAAACATGCTAATTTTAGCTCTAACACTGATGATCCAACTACAAATGTGAACTGACGTTCAAAAATAAAACATTTGAAAACGGACCATTTTCCACATTTCTGAAGCATGACGTAATGGGGGGGTGTTATCTCTTTTGTCGAAAATCAGCCGTTTTTGCTTGAACATTAAATGCCTCCAAATGGTATTTAATTCACTTCCCGAGCCCCTGGAAGCATGAAAATCACTTTAAACATGCTAATTTTAGCTCTAACACTGATGATCCACCTACAAATGTGAACTGACGTTCGAAAATAAAACATTTGAAAACGGACCATTTTCCACATTTCTGAAGCATGACGTAATGGGGGGGTGTTATCTCTTTTGTCGAAAATCAGCCGTTTTTGCTCGAACATTAAATGCCTCCAAATGTTATTTAATTCACTTCCCGGGGTGAAGAAACCCTTTTTGAGAACTCAGAGTGAGTAAATTGGCCATTTTCATGCACTTTTAACCATTCCATAAATCTTGTGTTTAGGGCCCCTGGAAGCATGAAAATCACTTTAAACATGCTAATTTTAGCTCTAACACTGATGATCCACCTACAAATGTGAACTGACGTTCAAAAATAAAACATTTGAAAAAGGGACCATTTTCCACATTTCTGAAGCATGACGTAATGGGGGGTGTTACCTCTTTTGTCGAAAATCAGCCGTTTGTGCTCGAACATTAAATGCCTCCAAATGGTATTTAATTAACTTCCCGGGGTGAAGAAACCCTTTTTGAGAACTCAGAGTGAGTAAATTGGCCATTTTCATGCACTTTTAACCATTCCATAAATCTTGTGTTTAGGGCCCCTGGAAGCATGAAAATCACTTTAAACATGCTAATTTTAGCTCTAACACTGATGATCCACCTACAAATGTGAACTGACGTTCAAAAATAAAACATTTGAAAACGGACCATTTTCCACATTTCTAAAGCATGACGTAATGGGGGGGTGTTATCTCTTTTGTCGAAAATCAGCCGTTTTTGCTTGAACATTAAATGCCTCCAAATGGTATTTAATTCACTTCCCGAGCCCCTGGAAGCATGAAAATCACTTTAAACATGCTAATTTTAGCTCTAACAGTGATGATCCACCTACAAATGTGTACTGACGTTCAAAAATAAAACATTTGAAAACGGACCATTTTCCACATTTCTGAAGCATGACGTAATGGGGGGGTGTTATCTCTTTTGTCGAAAATCAGCCGTTTTTGCTTGAACATTAAATGCCTCCAAATGGTATTTAATTCACTTCCCGAGCCCCTGGAAGCATGAAAATCACTTTAAACATGCTAATTTGAGCTCTAACACTGATGATCCACCTACAAATGTGAACTGACGTTCAAAAATAAAACATTTGAAAACGGACCATTTTCCACATTTCTGAAGCATGACGTAATGGGGCGTGTTATCTCTTTTGTCAGAAATCAGCTGTTTTTGCTTGAACATTAAATGCCTCCAAATAGTATTTAATTCACTTCCCGAGCCCCTGGAAGCATGAAAATCACTTTAAACATGCTAATTTTAGCTCTAACACTGATGATCCACCTACAAATGTGAACTGACGTTCAAAAATAAAACATTTGAAAACGGACCATTTTCCACATTTCTGAAGCATGACGTAATGGGTGGGTGTTATCTCTTTTGTCGAAAATCAGCCGTTTTTGCTCGAACATTAAATGCCTCCAAATAGTATTTAATTCACTTCCGGGGTGAAGAAACCCTTTTTGAGAACTCAGAGTGAGTAAATTGGCCATTTTCATGCACTTTTAACCATTCCATAAATCTTGTGTTTAGGGCCCCTGGAAGCATGAAAATCACTTTAAACATGCTAATTTTAGCTCTAACACTGATGATCCACCTACAAATGTGAACTGACGTTCAAAAATAAAACATTTGAAAATGGACCATTTTCCACATTTCTGAAGCATGACGTAATGGGGGGGTGTTATCTCTTTTGTCGAAAATCAGCCGTTTTTGCTTGAACATTAAATGCCTCCAAATGGTATTTAATTCACTTCCCGAGCCCCTGGAAGCATGAAAATCACTTTAAACATGCTAATTTTAGCTCTAAGACTGATGATCCACCTACAAATGTGAACTGACGTTCAAAAATAAAACATTTGAAAACGGACCATTTTCCACATTTCTGAAGCATGACGTAATGGGGGGGTGTTATCTCTTTTGTCGAAAATCAGCCGTTTTTGCTCAAACATTAAATGCCTCCAAATGGTATTTAATTCACTTCCCGGGGTGAAGAAACCCTTTTTGAGAACTCAGAGTGAGTAAATTGGCCATTTTCATGCACTTTTAACCATTCCATAAATCTTGTGTTTAGGGCCCCTGGAAGCATGAAAATCACTTTAAACATGCTAATTTTAGCTCTAACACTGATGATCCACCTACAAATGTGAACTGACGTTCAAAAATAAAACATTTGAAAACGGACCATTTTCCACATTTCTGAAGCATGACGTAATGGGGGGGTGTTATCTCTTTTGTCGAAAATCAGCCGTCTTTGCTTGAACATTAAATGCCTCCAAATGGTATTTAATTCACTTCCCGAGCCCCTGGAAGCATGAAAATCACTTTAAACATGCTAATTTTAGCTCTAACACTGATGATCCACCTACAAATGTGAACTGACGTTCAAAAATAAAACATTTGAAAACGGACCATTTTCCACATTTCTGAAGCATGACGTAATGGGGCGTGTTATCTCTTTTGTCGAAAATCAGCCGTTTTTGCTTGAACATTAAATGCCTCCAAATAGTATTTAATTCACTTCCCGAGCCCCTGGAAGCATGAAAATCACTTTAAACATGCTAATTTTAGCTCTAACACTGATGATCCACCTACAAATGTGAACTGACGTTCAAAAATAAAACATTTGAAAACGGACCATTTTCCACATTTCTGAAGCATGACGTAATGGGGGGGTGTTATCTCTTTTGTCGAAAATCAGCCGTTTTTGCTCGAACATTAAATGCCTCCAAATAGTATTTAATTCACTTCCCGGGGTGAAGAAACCCTTTTTGAGAACTCAGAGTGAGTAAATTGGCCATTTTCATGCACTTTTAACCATTCCATAAATCTTGTGTTTAGGGCCCCTGGAAGCATGAAAATCACTTTAAACATGCTAATTTTAGCTCTAACACTGATGATCCACCTACAAATGTGAACTGACGTTCAAAAATAAAACATTTGAAAACGGACCATTTTCCACATTTCTGAAGCATGACGTAATGGGGGGGTGTTATCTCTTTTGTCGAAAATCAGCCGTTTTTGCTTGAACAATAAATGCCTCCAAATGGTATTTAATTCACTTCCCGAGCCCCTGGAAGCATGAAAATCACTTTAAACATGCTAATTTTAGCTCTAACACTGATGATCCACCTACAAATGTGAACTGACGTTCAAAAATAAAACATTTGAAAACGGACCATTTTCCACATTTCTGAAGCATGACGTAATGGGGGGTGTTATCTCTTTTGTCGAAAATCAGCCTTTTTTGCTTGAACATTAAATGCCTCCAAATGGTATTTAATTCACTTCCCGAGCCCCTGGAAGCATGAAAATCACTTTAAACATGCTAATTTTAGCTCTAACACTGATGATCCACCTACAAATGTGAACTGACGTTCAAAAATAAAACATTTGAAAACGGACCATTTTCCACATTTCTGAAGCATGACGTAATGGGGGGGTGTTATCTCTTTTGTCGAAAATCAGCCGTTTTTGCTTGAACATTAAATGCCTCCAAATGGTATTTAATTCACTTCCCGGGGTGAAGAAACCCTTTTTGAGAACTCAGAGTGAGTAAATTGGCCATTTTCATGCACTTTTAACCATTCCATAAATCTTGTGTTTAGGGCCCCTGGAAGCATGAAAATCACTTTAAACATGCTAATTTTAGCTCTAACACTGATGATCCACCTACAAATGTGAACTGACGTTCAAAAATAAAACATTTGAAAACGGACCATTTTCCACATTTCTGAAGCATGACGTAATGGGGGGGTGTTATCTCTTTTGTCGAAAATCAGCCGTTTTTGCTTGAACATTAAATGCCTCCAAATGGTATTTAATTCACTTCCCGAGCCCCTGGAAGCATGAAAATCACTTTAAACATGCTAATTTTAGCTCTAACACTGATGATCCACCTACAAATGTGAACTGACGTTCAAAAATAAAACATTTGAAAACGGACCATTTTCCACATTTCTGAAGCATGACGTAATGGGGGGGTGTTATCTCTTTTGTCGAAAATCAGCCGTTTTTGCTTGAACATTAAATGCCTCCAAATGGTATTTAATTCACTTCCCGAGCCCCTGGAAGCATGAAAATCACTTTAAACATGCTAATTTTAGCTCTAACACTGATGATCCACCTACAAATGTGAACTGACGTTCAAAAATAAAACATTTGAAAACGGACCATTTTCCACATTTCTGAAGCATGACGTAATGGGGGGTGTTATCTCTTTTGTCGAAAATCAGCCTTTTTTGCTTGAACATTAAATGCCTCCAAATGGTATTTAATTCACTTCCCGAGCCCCTGGAAGCATGAAAATCACTTTAAACATGCTAATTTTAGCTCTAACACTGATGATCCACCTATAAATGTGAACTGACGTTCAAAAATAAAACATTTGAAAACGGACCATTTTCCACATTTCTGAAGCATGACGTAATTGGGGGGTGTTATCTCTTTTGTCGAAAATCAGCCGTTTTTGCTTGAACATTAAATGCCTCCAAATGGTATTTAATTCACTTCCCGAGCCCCTGGAAGCATGAAAATCACTTTAAACATGCTAATTTTAGCTCTAACACTGATGATCCACCTACAAATGTGAACTGACGTTCAAAAATAAAACATTTGAAAACGGACCATTTTCCACATTTCTGAAGCATGACGTAATGGGGGGGTGTTATCTCTTTTGTCGAAAATCAGCCGTTTTTGCTCGAACATTAAATTCCTCCAAATGTTATTTAATTCACTTCCCGGGGTGAAGAAACCCTTTTTGAGAACTCAGAGTGAGTAAATTGGCCATTTTCATGCACTTTTAACCATTCCATAAATCTTGTGTTTAGGGCCCCTGGAAGCATGAAAATCACTTTAAACATGCTAATTTTAGCTCTAACACTGATGATCCACCTACAAATGTGAACTGACGTTCAAAAATAAAACATTTGAAAACGGACCATTTTCCACATTTCTGAAGCATGACGTAATGGGGGTGTTACCTCTTTTGTCGAAAATCAGCCGTTTGTGCTCGAACATTAAATGCCTCCAAATGGTATTTAATTAACTTCCCGGGGTGAAGAAACCCTTTTTGAGAACTCAGAGTGAGTAAATTGGCCATTTTCATGCACTTTTAACCATTCCATAAATCTTGTGTTTAGGGCCCCTGGAAGCATGAAAATCACTTTAAACATGCTAATTTTAGCTCTAACACTGATGATCCACCTACAAATGTGAACTGACGTTCAAAAATAAAACATTTGAAAACGGACCATTTTCCACATTTCTAAAGCATGACGTAATGGGGGGGTGTTATCTCTTTTGTCGAAAATCAGCCGTTTTTGCTTGAACATTAAATGCCTCCAAATGGTATTTAATTCACTTCCCGAGCCCCTGGAAGCATGAAAATCACTTTAAACATGCTAATTTTAGCTCTAACACTGATGATCCACCTACAAATGTGTACTGACGTTCAAAAATAAAACATTTGAAAACGGACCATTTTCCACATTTCTGAAGCATGACGTAATGGGGGGGTGTTATCTCTTTTGTCGAAAATCAGCCGTTTTTGCTTGAACATTAAATGCCTCCAAATGGTATTTAATTCACTTCCCGAGCCCCTGGAAGCATGAAAATCACTTTAAACATGCTAATTTTAGCTCTAACACTGATGATCCACCTACAAATGTGAACTGACGTTCAAAAATAAAACATTTGAAAACGGACCATTTTCCACATTTCTGAAGCATGACGTAATGGGGCGTGTTATCTCTTTTGTCAGAAATCAGCTGTTTTTGCTTGAACATTAAATGCCTCCAAATAGTATTTAATTCACTTCCCGAGCCCCTGGAAGCATGAAAATCACTTTAAACATGCTAATTTTAGCTCTAACACTGATGATCCACCTACAAATGTGAACTGACGTTCAAAAATAAAACATTTGAAAACGGACCATTTTCCACATTTCTGAAGCATGACGTAATGGGTGGGTGTTATCTCTTTTGTCGAAAATCAGCCGTTTTTGCTCGAACATTAAATGCCTCCAAATAGTATTTAATTCACTTCCTGGGGTGAAGAAACCCTTTTTGAGAACTCAGAGTGAGTAAATTGGCCATTTTCATGCACTTTTAACCATTCCATAAATCTTGTGTTTAGGGCCCCTGGAAGCATGAAAATCCCTTTAAACATGCTAATTTTAGCTCTAACACTGATGATCCACCTACAAATGTGAACTGACGTTCAAAAATAAAACATTTGAAAATGGACCATTTTCCACATTTCTGAAGCATGACGTAATGGGGGGGTGTTATCTCTTTTGTCGAAAATCAGCCGTTTTTGCTTGAACATTAAATGCCTCCAAATGGTATTTAATTCACTTCCCGAGCCCCTGGAAGCATGAAAATCACTTTAAACATGCTAATTTTAGCTCTAACACTGATGATCCACCTACAAATGTGAACTGACGTTCAAAAATAAAACATTTGAAAACGGACCATTTTCCACATTTCTGAAGCATGACGTAATGGGGGGGTGTTATCTCTTTTGTCGAAAATCAGCCGTTTTTGCTCGAACATTAAATGCCTCCAAATGGTATTTAATTCACTTCCCGGGGTGAAGAAACCCTTTTTGAGAACTCAGAGTGAGTAAATTGGCCATTTTCATGCACTTTTAACCATTCCATAAATCTTGTGTTTAGGGCCCCTGGAAGCATGAAAATCACTTTAAACATGCTAATTTTAGCTCTAACACTGATGATCCACCTACAAATGTGAACTGACGTTCAAAAATAAAACATTTGAAAACGGACCATTTTCCACATTTCTGAAGCATGACGTAATGGGGGGGTGTTATCTCTTTTGTCGAAAATCAGCCGTCTTTGCTTGAACATTAAATGCCTCCAAATGGTATTTAATTCACTTCCCGAGCCCCTGGAAGCATGAAAATCACTTTAAACATGCTAATTTTAGCTCTAACACTGATGATCCACCTACAAATGTGAACTGACGTTCAAAAATAAAACATTTGAAAACGGACCATTTTCCACATTTCTGAAGCATGACGTAATGGGGCGTGTTATCTCTTTTGTCGAAAATCAGCCGTTTTTGCTTGAACATTAAATGCCTCCAAATAGTATTTAATTCACTTCCCGAGCCCCTGGAAGCATGAAAATCACTTTAAACATTCTAATTTTAGCTCTAACACTGATGATCCACCTACAAATGTGAACTGACGTTCAAAAATAAAACATTTGAAAACGGACCATTTTCCACATTTCTGAAGCATGACGTAATGGGGGGGTGTTATCTCTTTTGTCGAAAATCAGCCGTTTTTGCTCGAACATTAAATGCCTCCAAATAGTATTTAATTCACTTCCCGGGGTGAAGAAACCCTTTTTGAGAACTCAGAGTGAGTAAATTGGCCATTTTCATGCACTTTTAACCATTCCATAAATCTTGTGTTTAGGGCCCCTGGAAGCATGAAAATCACTTTAAACATGCTAATTTTAGCTCTAACACTGATGATCCACCTACAAATGTGAACTGACGTTCAAAAATAAAACATTTGAAAATGGAC
Source organism: Lissotriton vulgaris (assembly GCF_964263255.1). Lineage (NCBI taxonomy): Eukaryota > Metazoa > Chordata > Amphibia > Caudata > Salamandridae > Lissotriton > Lissotriton vulgaris. The sequence goes on from NW_028242604.1 coordinate 183,970, forward strand.
CATTTTCCACATTTCTGAAGCATGACGTAATGGGGGGTGTTATCTCTTTTGTCGAAAATCAGCCTTTTTTGCTTGAACATTAAATGCCTCCAAATGGTATTTAATTCACTTCCCGAGCCCCTGGAAGCATGAAAATCACTTTAAACATGCTAATTTTAGCTCTAACACTGATGATCCACCTACAAATGTGAACTGACGTTCAAAAATAAAACATTTGAAAACGGACCATTTTCCACATTTCTGAAGCATGACGTAATGGGGGGGTGTTATCTCTTTTGTCGAAAATCAGCCGTTTTTGCTTGAACATTAAATGCCTCCAAATGGTATTTAATTCACTTCCCGAGCCCCTGGAAGCATGAAAATCACTTTAAACATGCTAATTTTAGCTCTAACACTGATGATCCACCTACAAATGTGAACTGACGTTCAAAAATAAAACATTTGATAACGGACCATTTTCCACATTTCTGAAGCATGACGTAATGGGGGGGTGTTATCTCTTTTGTCAAAAATCAGCTGTTTTTGCTCGAACATTAAATGCCTCCAAATGGTATTTAATTCACTTCCCGGGGTGAAGAAACCCTTTTTGAGAACTCAGAGTGAGTAAATTGGCCATTTTCATGCACTTTTAACCATTCCATAAATCTTGTGTTTAGGGCCCCTGGAAGCATGAAAATCACTTTAAACATGCTAATTTTAGCTCTAACACTGATGATCCACCTACAAATGTGAACTGACGTTCAAAAATAAAACATTTGAAAACGGACCATTTTCCACATTTCTGAAGCATGACGTAATGGGGGGGTGTTATCTCTTTTGTCGAAAATCAGCCGTTTTTGCTTGAACATTAAATGCCTCCAAATGGTATTTAATTCACTTCCCGAGCCCCTGGAAGCATGAAAATCACTTTAAACATGCTAATTTTAGCTCTAACACTGATGATCCACCTACAAATGTGAACTGACGTTCAAAAATAAAACATTTGAAAACGGACCATTTTCCACATTTCTGAAGCATGACGTAATGGGGGGGTGTTATCTCTTTTGTCGAAAATCAGCCGTTTTTGCTTGAACATTAAATGCCTCCAAATGGTATTTAATTCACTTCCCGAGCCCCTGGAAGCATGAAAATCACTTTAAACATGCTAATTTTAGCTCTAACACTGATGATCCACCTACAAATGTGAACTGACGTTCAAAAATAAAACATTTGAAAACGGACCATTTTCCACATTTCTGAAGCATGACGTAATGGGGGGTGTTATCTCTTTTGTCGAAAATCAGCCTTTTTTGCTTGAACATTAAATGCCTCCAAATGGTATTTAATTCACTTCCCGAGCCCCTGGAAGCATGAAAATCACTTTAAACATGCTAATTTTAGCTCTAACACTGATGATCCACCTATAAATGTGAACTGACGTTCAAAAATAAAACATTTGAAAACGGACCATTTTCCACATTTCTGAAGCATGACGTAATTGGGGGGTGTTATCTCTTTTGTCGAAAATCAGCCGTTTTTGCTTGAACATTAAATGCCTCCAAATGGTATTTAATTCACTTCCCGAGCCCCTGGAAGCATGAAAATCACTTTAAACATGCTAATTTTAGCTCTAACACTGATGATCCACCTACAAATGTGAACTGACGTTCAAAAATAAAACATTTGAAAACGGACCATTTTCCACATTTCTGAAGCATGACGTAATGGGGGGGTGTTATCTCTTTTGTCGAAAATCAGCCGTTTTTGCTCGAACATTAAATTCCTCCAAATGTTATTTAATTCACTTCCCGGGGTGAAGAAACCCTTTTTGAGAACTCAGAGTGAGTAAATTGGCCATTTTCATGCACTTTTAACCATTCCATAAATCTTGTGTTTAGGGCCCCTGGAAGCATGAAAATCACTTTAAACATGCTAATTTTAGCTCTAACACTGATGATCCACCTACAAATGTGAACTGACGTTCAAAAATAAAACATTTGAAAACGGACCATTTTCCACATTTCTGAAGCATGACGTAATGGGGGTGTTACCTCTTTTGTCGAAAATCAGCCGTTTGTGCTCGAACATTAAATGCCTCCAAATGGTATTTAATTAACTTCCCGGGGTGAAGAAACCCTTTTTGAGAACTCAGAGTGAGTAAATTGGCCATTTTCATGCACTTTTAACCATTCCATAAATCTTGTGTTTAGGGCCCCTGGAAGCATGAAAATCACTTTAAACATGCTAATTTTAGCTCTAACACTGATGATCCACCTACAAATGTGAACTGACGTTCAAAAATAAAACATTTGAAAACGGACCATTTTCCACATTTCTAAAGCATGACGTAATGGGGGGGTGTTATCTCTTTTGTCGAAAATCAGCCGTTTTTGCTTGAACATTAAATGCCTCCAAATGGTATTTAATTCACTTCCCGAGCCCCTGGAAGCATGAAAATCACTTTAAACATGCTAATTTTAGCTCTAACACTGATGATCCACCTACAAATGTGTACTGACGTTCAAAAATAAAACATTTGAAAACGGACCATTTTCCACATTTCTGAAGCATGACGTAATGGGGGGGTGTTATCTCTTTTGTCGAAAATCAGCCGTTTTTGCTTGAACATTAAATGCCTCCAAATGGTATTTAATTCACTTCCCGAGCCCCTGGAAGCATGAAAATCACTTTAAACATGCTAATTTTAGCTCTAACACTGATGATCCACCTACAAATGTGAACTGACGTTCAAAAATAAAACATTTGAAAACGGACCATTTTCCACATTTCTGAAGCATGACGTAATGGGGCGTGTTATCTCTTTTGTCAGAAATCAGCTGTTTTTGCTTGAACATTAAATGCCTCCAAATAGTATTTAATTCACTTCCCGAGCCCCTGGAAGCATGAAAATCACTTTAAACATGCTAATTTTAGCTCTAACACTGATGATCCACCTACAAATGTGAACTGACGTTCAAAAATAAAACATTTGAAAACGGACCATTTTCCACATTTCTGAAGCATGACGTAATGGGTGGGTGTTATCTCTTTTGTCGAAAATCAGCCGTTTTTGCTCGAACATTAAATGCCTCCAAATAGTATTTAATTCACTTCCTGGGGTGAAGAAACCCTTTTTGAGAACTCAGAGTGAGTAAATTGGCCATTTTCATGCACTTTTAACCATTCCATAAATCTTGTGTTTAGGGCCCCTGGAAGCATGAAAATCCCTTTAAACATGCTAATTTTAGCTCTAACACTGATGATCCACCTACAAATGTGAACTGACGTTCAAAAATAAAACATTTGAAAATGGACCATTTTCCACATTTCTGAAGCATGACGTAATGGGGGGGTGTTATCTCTTTTGTCGAAAATCAGCCGTTTTTGCTTGAACATTAAATGCCTCCAAATGGTATTTAATTCACTTCCCGAGCCCCTGGAAGCATGAAAATCACTTTAAACATGCTAATTTTAGCTCTAACACTGATGATCCACCTACAAATGTGAACTGACGTTCAAAAATAAAACATTTGAAAACGGACCATTTTCCACATTTCTGAAGCATGACGTAATGGGGGGGTGTTATCTCTTTTGTCGAAAATCAGCCGTTTTTGCTCGAACATTAAATGCCTCCAAATGGTATTTAATTCACTTCCCGGGGTGAAGAAACCCTTTTTGAGAACTCAGAGTGAGTAAATTGGCCATTTTCATGCACTTTTAACCATTCCATAAATCTTGTGTTTAGGGCCCCTGGAAGCATGAAAATCACTTTAAACATGCTAATTTTAGCTCTAACACTGATGATCCACCTACAAATGTGAACTGACGTTCAAAAATAAAACATTTGAAAACGGACCATTTTCCACATTTCTGAAGCATGACGTAATGGGGGGGTGTTATCTCTTTTGTCGAAAATCAGCCGTCTTTGCTTGAACATTAAATGCCTCCAAATGGTATTTAATTCACTTCCCGAGCCCCTGGAAGCATGAAAATCACTTTAAACATGCTAATTTTAGCTCTAACACTGATGATCCACCTACAAATGTGAACTGACGTTCAAAAATAAAACATTTGAAAACGGACCATTTTCCACATTTCTGAAGCATGACGTAATGGGGCGTGTTATCTCTTTTGTCGAAAATCAGCCGTTTTTGCTTGAACATTAAATGCCTCCAAATAGTATTTAATTCACTTCCCGAGCCCCTGGAAGCATGAAAATCACTTTAAACATGCTAATTTTAGCTCTAACACTGATGATCCACCTACAAATGTGAACTGACGTTCAAAAATAAAACATTTGAAAACGGACCATTTTCCACATTTCTGAAGCATGACGTAATGGGGGGGTGTTATCTCTTTTGTCGAAAATCAGCCGTTTTTGCTCGAACATTAAATGCCTCCAAATAGTATTTAATTCACTTCCCGGGGTGAAGAAACCCTTTTTGAGAACTCAGAGTGAGTAAATTGGCCATTTTCATGCACTTTTAACCATTCCATAAATCTTGTGTTTAGGGCCCCTGGAAGCATGAAAATCACTTTAAACATGCTAATTTTAGCTCTAACACTGATGATCCACCTACAAATGTGAACTGACGTTCAAAAATAAAACATTTGAAAACGGACCATTTTCCACATTTCTGAAGCATGACGTAATGGGGGGGTGTTATCTCTTTTGTCGAAAATCAGCCGTTTTTGCTTGAACATTAAATGCCTCCAAATGGTATTTAATTCACTTCCCGAGCCCCTGGAAGCATGAAAATCACTTTAAACATGCTAATTTTAGCTCTAACACTGATGATCCACCTACAAATGTGAACTGACGTTCAAAAATAAAACATTTGAAAACGGACCATTTTCCACATTTCTGAAGCATGACGTAATGGGGGGTGTTATCTCTTTTGTCGAAAATCAGCCTTTTTTGCTTGAACATTAAATGCCTCCAAATGGTATTTAATTCACTTCCCGAGCCCCTGGAAGCATGAAAATCACTTTAAACATGCTAATTTTAGCTCTAACACTGATGATCCACCTACAAATGTGAACTGACGTTCAAAAATAAAACATTTGAAAACGGACCATTTTCCACATTTCTGAAGCATGACGTAATGGGGGGGTGTTATCTCTTTTGTCGAAAATCAGCCGTTTTTGCTTGAACATTAAATGCCTCCAAATGGTATTTAATTCACTTCCCGAGCCCCTGGAAGCATGAAAATCACTTTAAACATGCTAATTTTAGCTCTAACACTGATGATCCACCTACAAATGTGAACTGACGTTCAAAAATAAAACATTTGAAAACGGACCATTTTCCACATTTCTGAAGCATGACGTAATGGGGGGGTGTTATCTCTTTTGTCAAAAATCAGCTGTTTTTGCTCGAACATTAAATGCCTCCAAATGGTATTTAATTCACTTCCCGGGGTGAAGAAACCCCTTTTTGAGAACTCAGAGTGAGTAAATTGGCCATTTTCATGCACTTTTAACCATTCCATAAATCTTGTGTTTAGGGCCCCTGGAAGCATGAAAATCACTTTAAACATGCTAATTTTAGCTCTAACACTGATGATCCACCTACAAATGTGAACTGACGTTCAAAAATAAAACATTTGAAAACGGACCATTGTCCACATTTCTGAAGCATGACGTAATCGGGGGTGTTATCTCTTTTGTCGAAAATCAGCCGTTTGTGCTCGAACATTAAATGCCTCCAAATGGTATTTAATTAACTTCCCGGGGTGAAGAAACCCTATTTGAGAACTCAGAGTGAGTAAATTGGCCATTTTCATGCACTTTTAACCATTCCATAAATCTTGTGTTTAGGGCCCCTGGAAGCATGAAAATCACTTTAAACATGCTAATTTTAGCTCTAACACTGATGATCCACCTACAAATGTGAACTGACGTTCAAAAATAAAACATTTGAAAACGGACCATTTTCCACATTTCTGAAGCATGACGTAATGGGGGGGTGTTATCTCTTTTGTCGAAAATCAGCCGTTTTTGCTTGAACATTAAATGCCTCCAAATGGTATTTAATTCACTTCCCGAGCCCCCTGGAAGCATGAAAATCACTTTAAACATGCTAATTTTAGCTCTAACACTGATGATCCACCTACAAATGTGAACTGACGTTCAAAAATAAAACATTTGAAAACGGACCATTTTCCACATTTCTGAAGCATGACGTAATGGGGGGGTGTTATCTCTTTTGTCGAAAATCAGCCGTTTTTGCTTGAACATTAAATGCCTCCAAATGGTATTTAATTCACTTCCCGAGCCCCTGGAAGCATGAAAATCACTTTAAACATGCTAATTTTAGCTCTAACACTGATGATCCACCTACAAATGTGAACTGACGTTCAAAAATAAAACATTTGAAAACGGACCATTTTCCACATTTCTGAAGCATGACGTAATGGGGCGTGTTATCTCTTTTGTCGAAAATCAGCCGTTTTTGCTCGAACATTAAATGCCTCCAAATGGTATTTAATTCACTTCCCGAGCCCCTGGAAGCATGAAAATCACTTTAAACATGCTAATTTTAGCTCTAACACTGATGATCCACCTACAAATGTGAACTGACATTCAAAAATAAAACATTTGAAAACTGACCATTTTCCACATTTCTGAAGCATGACGTAATGGGGGGGGTGTTATCTCTTTTGTCAGAAATCAGCTGTTTTTGCTTGAACATTAAATGCCTCCAAATAGTATTTAATTCACTTCCCGAGCCCCTGGAAGCATGAAAATCACTTTAAACATGCTAATTTCAGCTCTAACACTGATGATCCACCTACAAATGTGAACTGACGTTCAAAAATAAAACATTTGAAAACGGACCATTTTCCACATTTCTGAAGCATGACGTAATGGGGGGGTGTTATCTCTTTTGTCGAAAATCAGCCGTTTTTGCTCGAACATTAAATGCCTCCAAATAGTATTTAATTCACTTCCCGGGGTGAAGAAACCCTTTTTGAGAACTCAGAGTGAGTAAATTGGCCATTTTCATGCACTTTTAACCATTCCATAAATCTTGTGTTTAGGGCCCCTGGAAGCATGAAAATCACTTTAAACATGCTAATTTTAGCTCTAACACTGATGATCCACCTACAAATGTGAACTGACGTTCAAAAATAAAACATTTGAAAACGGACAATTTTCCACATTTCTGAAGCATGACGTAATGGGGGGGTGTTATCTCTTTTGTCGAAAATCAGCCGTTTTTGCTTGAACATTAAATGCCTCCAAATGGTATTTAATTCACTTCCCGAGCCCCTGGAAGCATGAAAATCACTTTAAACATGCTAATTTTAGCTCTAACACTGATGATCCACCTACAAATGTGAACTGACGTTCAAAAATAAAACATTTGAAAACGGACCATTTTCCACATTTCTGAAGCATGACGTAATGGGGGGTGTTATCTCTTTTGTCGAAAATCAGCCTTTTTTGCTTGAACATTAAATGCCTCCAAATGGTATTTAATTCACTTCCCGAGCCCCTGGAAGCATGAAAATCACTTTAAACATGCTAATTTTAGCTCTAACACTGATGATCCACCTACAAATGTGAACTGACGTTCAAAAATAAAACATTTGAAAACGGACCATTTTCCACATTTCTGAAGCATGAGGTAATGGGGGGGTGTTATCTCTTTTGTCGAAAATCAGCCGTTTTTGCTTGAACATTAAATGCCTCCAAATGGTATTTAATTCACTTCCCGAGCCCCTGGAAGCATGAAAATCACTTTAAACATGCTAATTTTAGCTCTAACACTGATGATCCACCTACAAATGTGAACTGACGTTCAAAAATAAAACATTTGAAAACGGACCATTTTCCACATTTCTGAAGCATGACGTAATGGGGGGGTGTTATCTCTTTTGTCAAAAATCAGCTGTTTTTGCTCGAACATTAAATGCCTCCAAATGGTATTTAATTCACTTCCCGGGGTGAAGAAACCCTTTTTGAGAACTCAGAGTGAGTAAATTGGCCATTTTCATGCACTTTTAACCATTCCATAAATCTTGTGTTTAGGGCCCCTGGAAGCATGAAAATCACTTTAAACATGCTAATTTTAGCTCTAACACTGATGATCCACCTACAAATGTGAACTGACGTTCAAAAATAAAACATTTGAAAATGGACCATTTTCCACATTTCTGAAGCATGACGTAATGGGGGGTGTTATCTCTTTTGTCGAAAATCAGCCGTTTGTGCTCGAACATTAAATGCCTCCAAATGGTATTTAATTAACTTCCCGGGGTGAAGAAACCCTTTTTGAGAACTCAGAGTGAGTAAATTGGCCATTTTCATGCACTTTTAACCATTCCATAAATCTTGTGTTTAGGGCCCCTGGAAGCATGAAAATCACTTTAAACATGCTAATTTTAGCTCTAACACTGATGATCCACCTACAAATGTGAACTGACGTTCAAAAATAAAACATTTGAAAACGGACCATTTTCCACATTTCTGAAGCATGACGTAATGGGGGGGTGTTATCTCTTTTGTCGAAAATCAGCCGTTTTTGCTTGAACATTAAATGCCTCCAAATGGTATTTAATTCACTTCCCGAGCCCCTGGAAGCATGAAAATCACTTTAAACATGCTAATTTTAGCTCTAACACTGATGATCCACCTACAAATGTGAACTGACGTTCAAAAATAAAACATTTGAAAACGGACCATTTTCCACATTTCTGAAGCATGACGTAATGGGGCGTGTTATCTCTTTTGTCGAAAATCAGCCGTTTTTGCTCGAACATTAAATGCCTCCAAATGGTATTTAATTCAGTTCCCGAGCCCCTGGAAGCATGAAAATCACTTTAAACATGCTAATTTTAGCTCTAACACTAATGATCCACCTACAAATGTGAACTGACGTTCAAAAATAAAACATTTGAAAACTGACCATTTTCCACATTTCTGAAGCATGATGTAATGGGGGGGTGTTATCTCTTTTGTCAAAAATCAGCCGTTTTTGCTCGAACATTAAATGCCTCCAAATAGTATTTAATTCACTTCCCGGGGTGAAGAAACCCTTTTTGAGAACTCAGAGTGAGTAAATTGGCCATTTTCATGCACTTTTAACCATTCCATAAATCTTGTGTTTAGGGCCCCTGGAAGCATGAAAATCACTTTAAACATGCTAATTTTAGCTCTAACACTGATGATCCACCTACAAATGTGAGCTGACGTTCAAAAATAAAACATTTGAAAACGGACCATTTTCCACATTTCTGAAGCATGAGGTAATGGGGGGGTGTTATCTCTTTTGTCGAAAATCAGCCGTTTTTGCTTGAACATTAAATGCCTCCAAATGGTATTTAATTCACTTCCCGAGCCCCTGGAAGCATGAAAATCACTTTAAAACATGCTAATTTTAGCTCTAACACTGATGATCCACCTACAAATGTGAACTGACGTTCAAAAATAAAACATTTGAAAACGGACCATTTTCACATTTCTGAAGCATGACGTAATGGGGGGTGTTATCTCTTTTGTCGAAAATCAGCCTTTTTTGCTTGAACATTAAATGCCTCCAAATGGTATTTAATTCACTTCCCGAGCCCCTGAAAGCATGAAAATCACTTTAAACATGCTAATTTTAGCTCTAACACTGATGATCCACCTACAAATGTGAACTGACGTTCAAAAATAAAACATTTGAAAACGGACCATTTTCCACATTTCTGAAGCATGACGTAATGGGGGGGTGTTATCTCTTTTGTCGAAAATCAGCCGTTTTTGCTTGAACATTAAATGCCTCCAAATGGTATTTAATTCACTTCCCGAGCCCCTGGAAGCATGAAAATCACTTTAAACATGCTAATTTTAGCTCTAACACTGATGATCCACCTACAAATGTGAACGGACGTTCAAAAATAAAACATTTGAAAACTGACCATTTTCCACATTTCTGAAGCATGACGTAATGGGGGGGTGTTATCTCTTTTGTCGAAAATCAGCCGTTTTTGCTTGAACATTAAATGCCTCCAAATGGTATTTAATTCACTTCACGAGCCCCTGGAAGCATGAAAATCACTTTAAACATGCTAATTTTAGCTCTAACACTGATGATCCACCTACAAATGTGAACTGACGTTCAAAAATAAAACATTTGAAAACGGACCATTTTCCACATTTCTGAAGCATGACGTAATGGGGCGTGTTATCTCTTTTGTCGAAAATCAGCCGTTTTTGCTCGAACATTAAATGCCTCCAAATGGTATTTAATTCACTTCCCGAGGCCCTGGAAGCATGAAAATCACTTTAAACATGCTAATTTTAGCTCTAACACTGATGATCAACCTACAAATGTGAACTGACGTTCAAAAATAAAACATTTGAAAACTGACCATTTTCCACATTTCTGAAGCATGACGTAATGGGGGGGTGTTATCTCTTTTGTCAGAAATCAGCTGTTTTTGCTTGAACATTAAATGCCTCCAAATAGTATTTAATTCACTTCCCGAGCCCCTGGAAGCATGAAAATCACTTTAAACATGCAAATTTTAGCTCTAACACTGATGATCCACCTACAAATGTGAACTGACGTTCAAAAATAAAACATTTGAAAACGGACCATTTTCCACATTTCTGAAGCATGATGTAATGGGGGGGTGTTATCTCTTTTGTCGAAAATCAGCCGTTTTTGCTCGAACATTAAATGCCTCCAAATAGTATTTAATTCACTTCCCGGGGTGAAGAAACCCTTTTTGAGAACTCAGAGTGAGTAAATTGGCCATTTTCATGCACTTTTAACCATTCCATAAATCTTGTGTTTAGGGCCCCTGGAAGCATGAAAATCACTTTAAACATGCTAATTTTAGCTCTAACACTGATGATCCACCTACAAATGTGAGCTGACGTTCAAAAAATAAAACATTTGATAAAACGGACCATTTTCCACATTTCTGAAGCATGAGTAATGGGGGGTGTTATCTCTTTTGTCGAAAATCAGCCGTTTTTGCTTGAACATTAAATGCCTCCAAATGGTATTTAATTCACTTCCCGAGCCCCTGGAAGCATGAAAATCACTTTAAACATGCTAATTTTAGCTCTAACACTGATGATCCACCTACAAATGTGAACTGACGTTTCAAAAATAAAACATTTGAAAACGGACCATTTTCCACATTTCTGAAGCATGACGTAATGGGGGGTGTTATCTCTTTTGTCGAAAATCAGCCTTTTTTGCTTGAACATTAAATGCTCCAAATGGTATTTAATTCACTTCCCGAGCCCCTGGAAGCATGAAAATCACTTTAAACATGCTAATTTTAGCTCTAACACTGATGATCCACCTACAAATGTGAACTGACGTTCAAAAATAAAACATTTGAAAACGGACCATTTTTCCACATTTCTGAAGCATGACGTAATGGGGGGTGTTATCTCTTTTGTCGAAAATCAGCCGTTTTTGCTTGAACATTAAATTGCTCCAAATGGTATTTAATTCACTTCCCGAGCCCCTGGAAGCATGAAAATCACTTTAAACATGCTAATTTTAGCTCTAACACTGATGATCCACCTACAAATGTGAACTGACGTTCAAAAATAAAACATTTGAAAACGGACCATTTTCCACATTTCTGAAGCATGACGTAATGGGGGGTGTTTCTCTTTTGTCGAAAATCAGCCGTTTGTGCTCGAACATTAAATGCCTCCAAATGTATTTAATTAACTTCCTGGGGTGAAGAAACCCTTTTTGAGAACTCAGAGTGAGTAAATTGGCCATTTTCATGCACTTTTAACCATTCCATAAATCTTGTGTTTAGGGCCCCTGGAAGCATGAAAATCACTTTAAACATGCTAATTTTAGCTCTACACTGATGATCCACCTACAAATGTGAACTGACGTTCAAAAATAAAAACATTTGAAAACGGACCATTTTCCACATTTCGGAAGCTGACGTAATGGGGGGGTGTTATCTCTTTTGTCGAAAATCAGCCGTTTTTGCTCGAACATTAAATGCCTCCAAATGGTATTTAATTAACTTCCCGGGGTGAAGAAACCCCTTTTGAGAACTCAGAGTGAGTAAATTGGCCATTTTCATGCACTTTTAACCATTCCATAAATCTTGTGTTTAGGGCCCCTGGAAGCATGAAATCACTTTAAAACATGCTAATTTTAGCTCTAACACTGATGATCCACCTACAAATGTGAACTGACGTTCAAAAAATAAAACATTTGAAAACAGACCATTTTCCACATTTCTGAAGCATGACGTAATGGGGGGGTGTGTTATCTCTTTTGTCGAAAATCAGCCGTTTTTGCTTGAACATTAAATGGTATTTAATTCACTTCCCGAGCCCCTGAAAGCATGAAAATCACTTTAAACATGTTAATTTTAGCTCTAAAACTGATGATCCACCTACAAATGTGAACTGATGTTCAAAATAAAACATTGAAAACGGACCATTTTCCACATTTCTGAAGCATGACGTAATGGGGGGTGTTATCTCTTTTGTCGAAAATCAGCCGTTTTGCTCGAACATTAATTGCCTCTAAATGGTATTTAATTCACTTCCCGGGGTGAAGAAACCCTTTTTGAGAACTCAGAGTGAGTAAATTTGCCATTTTCATGCACTTTTAACCATTCCATAAATCTTGTGTTTAGGGCCCCTGGAAGCATGAAAATCACTTTAAACATGCTAATTTTAGCTCTAACACTGATGATCCACCTACAAATGTGAACTGACGTTCAAAAATAAAACATTTGAAAACGGACCATTTTCCACATTTCTGAAGCATGACGTAATGGGGGGGTGTTATCTCTTTTGTCGAAAATCAGCCGTTTTTGCTCAAACATTAAATGCCTCCAAATGGTATTTAATTCACTTCCCGGGGTGAAGAAACCCTTTTTGAGAACTCAGAGTAAGTAAATTTGGCCATTTTCATGCACTTTTAACCATTCCATAAATCTTGTGTTTAGGGCACCTGGAAGCATGAAAATCACTTTAAACATGCTATTTTAGCTCTAACACTGATGATCCACCTACAAATGTGAACTGACGTTCAAAAATAAAACATTTGAAAACGGACCATTTTCCACATTTCTGAAGCATGACGTAATGGGGGGGTGTTATCTCTTTTGTCGAAAATCAGCCGTTTTGCTCTAACATTAAATTCCTCCAAATAGTATTTTAATTCACTTCCCGGGGTGAAGAAACCCTTTTTGAGAACTCAGAGTGAGTAAATTGGCCATTTCCATGGCACTTTTAACCATTCCATAAATCTAGTGTTTAGGGCCCCTGGAAGCATGAAAATCACTTTAAACATGCTAATTTTAGCTCTAACACTGATGATCCACCTACAAATGTGAACTGACGTTTCAAAAAATAAAACATTTGAAAACGGACCATTTTCCACATTTCTGAAGCATGACGTAATGGGGGGTGTTATCTCTTTTGTCGAAAATCAGCCGTTTTGCTTGAACATTAAATGCCTCCAAATGGTATTTAATTCACTTCCCGAGCCCCTGGAAGCATGAAAATCACTTTAAACATGCTAATTTTAGCTCTAACACTGATGATCCACCTACAAATGTGAACTGACGTTCAAAAATAAAACATTTGAAAACGGACCATTTTCCACATTTCTGAAGCATGACGTAATGGGGGGTTATCTCTTTTGTCGAAAATCAGCTGTTTTTGCTTGAACATTAAATGCCTCCAAATAGTATTTAATTCACTTCCCGGGGTGAAGAAACCCTTTTTGAGAACTCAGAGTGAGTAAATTGGCCATTTTCATGCACTTTAACCATTCCATAAATCTTGTGTTTAGGGCCCCTGGAAGCATGAAAATCACTTTAAACATGCTAATTTTAGCTCTAACACTGATGATCCACCTACAAATGTGAACTGACGTTCAAAATTAAAACATTTGAAAACGGACCATTTTCCACATTTCTGAAGCATGACGTAATGGGGGGTGTTATCTCTTTTGTCGAAAATCAGCCGTTTTTGCTTGAACATTAAATGCCTCCAAATGGTATTTAAGTCACTTCCCGAGGCCCTGGAAGCATGAAAATCACTTTAAACATGCTAATTTTAGCTCTAACACTGATGATCCACCTACAAATGTGAACTGACGTTCAAAAATAAAACATTTGAAAACGGACCATTTTCCACATTTCTGAAGCATGACGTAATGGGGGGGGTGTTATCTCTTTTGTCGAAAATCAGCTGTTTTTGCTCGAACATTAAATGCCTCCAAATGGTATTTAATTAACTTCCCGGGGTGAAGAAAACCCTTTTGAGAACTCAGAGTGAGTAAATTGGCCATTTTCATGCACTTTTAAACCATTCCATTAAATCTTGTGTTTAGGGCCCCTGAAAGCGTTAAAATCACTTTAAACATGCTAATTTTAGCTCTAACACTGATGATCCACCTACAAAATGTGAAACTGACGTTCAAAAATAAAACATTTGAAAACGGACCATTTTCCACATTTCTGAAGCATGACGTAATGGGGGGGGGGTGTTATCTCTTTTGTCGAAAATCAGCCGTTTTTGCTTGAACATTAAATGCCTCCAAATGGTATTTAATTCACTTCCCGAGCCCCTGGAAGCATGAAAATCACTTTAAACATGCTAATTTTAGCTCTAACACTGATGATCCACCTACAAATGTGAACTGACGTTCAAAAATAAACATTTGAAAACGGACCATTTTCCACATTTCTGAAGCATGACGTAATGGGGGGGTGTTATCTCTTTTGTCGAAAATCAGCCGTTTTTGCTCGAACATTAAATGCCTCCAAATGGTATTTAATTCACTTCCCGGGGTGAAGAAACCCTTTTTGAGAACTCAGAGTGATAAATTGGCCATTTTCATGCACTTTTAACCATTCCATAAATCTTGTGTTCAGGGCCCCTGGAAGCATGAAAATCACTTTAAACATGCTAATTTTAGCCTCTAACACTGATGATCCACCTACAAATGTGAACTGACGTTCAAAAATAAAACATTTGAAAACGGACCATTTTCCACATTTCTGAAGCATGACGTAATGGGGGGGTGTTATCTCTTTTGTCGAAAATCAGCCGTTTTTGCTCGAACATTAAATGCCTCCAAATGGTATTTAATTCACTTCCCGGGGTGAAGAAACCCTTTTTGAGAACTCAGAGTGAGTAAATTGGCCATTTTCATGCACTTTTAACCATTCCATAAATCTTGTGTTTAGGGCCCCTGGAAGCATGAAAATCACTTTAAACATGCTAATTTTAGCTCTAACACTGATGATCCACCTACAAATGTGAACTGACGTTCAAAAATAAAACATTTGAAAACTGACCATTTTCCACATTTCTGAAGCATGACGTAATGGGGGGGTGTTATCTCTTTTGTCAGAAATCAGCTGTTTTTGCTTGAACATTAAATGCCTCCAAATAGTATTTAATTCACTTCCCGAGCCCCTGGAAGCATGAAAATCACTTTAAACATGCTAATTTTAGCTCTAACACTGATGATCCACCTACAAATGTGAACTGACGTTCAAAAATTAAACATTTGAAAACGGACCATTTTCCACATTTCTGAAGCATGACGTAATGGGGGGGTGTTATCTCTTTTGTCGAAAATCAGCCGTTTTTGCTCGAACATTAAATGCCTCCAAATAGTATTTAATTCACTTCCCGGGGTGAAGAAACCCTTTTTGAGAACCCAGAGTGAGTAAATTGGCCATTTTCATGCACTTTAAACCATTCCATAAATCTTGTGTTTAGGGCCCCTGGAAGCATGAAAATCACTTTAAACATGCTAATTTTAGCTCTAACACTGATGATCCACCTACAAATGTGAACTGACGTTCAAAAATAAAACATTTGAAAACGGATCATTTTCCACAATTCTGAAGCATGACGTAATGGGGGGGTGTTATCTCTTTTGTCGAAAATCTGCCGTTTTGCTCGAACATTAAATGCCTCCAAATGGTATTTAATTCACTTCCCTGGGTGAAGAAACCCTTTTTGAGACCTCAGAGTGAGTAAATTGGCCATTTTCATGCACTTTTAACCATTCCATAAATCTTGTGTTTAGGGCCCCTGGAAGCATGAAAATCACTTTAAACATGCTAATTTTAGCTCTAACACTGATGATCCACCTACAAATGTGAACTGACGTTCAAAAAATAAAACATTTGAAAACGGGACCATTTTCCACATTTCTGAAGCATGACGTAATGGGGGGGTGTTATCTCTTTTGTCGAAAATCAGCCGTTTTTGCTTGAACATTAAATGCCTCCAAATGGTATTTAAGTCACTTCCCGAAGCCCTGGAAGCATGAACATCACTTTAAACATGCTAATTTTAGCTCTAACACTGATGATCCACCTACAAATGTGAACTGACGTTCAAAAATAAAACATTTGAAAACGGACCATTTTCCACATTTCTGAAGCATGACGTAATGGGGGGGGGGGGTGTTATCTCTTTTGTCGAAAATCAGCTGTTTTTGCTCGAACATTAAATGCCTCTAAATGGTATTTAATTAACTTCCCGGGGTGAAGAAACCCCTTTTTGAGAACTCAGAGTGAGTAAATTGGCCATTTTAATGCACTTTTAACCATTCCATAAATCTTGTGTTTAGGGCCCCTGAAAGCGTTAAAATCACTTTAAACATGCTAATTTTAGCTCTAACACTGATGATCCACCTACAAATGTGAACTGACGTTCAAAAATAAAACATTTGAAAACGGACTATTTTCCACATTTCTGAAGCATGACGTAATGGGGGGGTGTTATCTCTTTTGTCGAAAATCAGCCGTTTTTGCTTGAACATTAAATGCCTCCAAATGGTATTTAATTCACTTCCCGAGCCCCTGGAAGCATGAAAATCACTTTAAACATGCTAATTTTAGCTCTAACACTAATGATCCACCTACAAATGTGAACTGACGTTCAAAAATAAAACATTTGAAAACGGACCATTTTCCACATTTCTGAAGCATGACGTAATGGGGGGGTGTTATCTCTTTTTGTCGAAAATCAGCCGTTTTTGCTCGAACATTAAATGCCTCCAAATGGTATTTAATTCACTTCCCGGGGTGAAGAAACCCTTTTTGAGAACTCAGAGTGAGTAAATTGGCCATTTTCATGCACTTTTAACCATTCCATAAATCTTGTGTTTAGGGCCCTGGAAGCATGAAAATCACTTTAAACATGCTAATTTTAGCTCTAACACTGATGATCCACCTACAAATGTGAACTGACGTTCAAAAATAAAACATTTGAAAACGGACAATTTTCCACATTTCTGAAGCATGACGTAATGGGGGGTGTTATCTCTTTTGTCGAAAATCAGCCGTTTTTGCTTGAACATTAAATGCCTCCAAATGGTATTTAATTCACTTCCCGAGCCCCTGGAAGCATGAAAATCATCACTTTAAACATGCTAATTTTAGCTCTAACACTGATGATCCACCTACAAATGTGAACTGACGTTCAAAAATAAAACATTTGAAAACGGACCATTTTCCACATTTCTGAAGCATGACGTAATGGGGGGTGTTATCTCTTTTGTCGAAAATCAGCCTTTTTTGCTTGAACATTAAATGCCTCCAAATGGTATTTAATTCACTTCCCGAGCCCCTGGAAGCATGAAAATCACTTTAAACATGCTAATTTTAGCTCTAACACTGATGATCCACCTACAAATGTGAACTGACGTTCAAAAATAAAACATTTGAAAACGGACCATTTTCCACATTTCTGAAGCATGACGTAATGGGGGGGTGTTATCTCTTTTGTCGAAAATCAGCCGTTTTTGCTTGAACATTAAATGCCTCCAATGGTATTTAATTCACTTCCCGAGCCCCTGGAAGCATGAAAATCACTTTAAACATGCTAATTTTAGCTCTAACACTGATGATCCACCTACAAATGTGAACTGACGTTCAAAAATAAAACATTTGAAAACGGACCATTTTCCACATTTCTGAAGCATGACGTAATGGGGGGGTGTTATCTCTTTTGTCAAAAATCAGCTGTTTTGCTCGAACATTAAATGCCTCCAAATGGTATTTAATTCACTTCCCGGGGTGAAGAAACCCTTTTGAGAACTCAGAGTGAGTAAATTGGCCATTTTCATGCACTTTTAACCATTCCATAAATCTTGTGTTTAGGGCCCCTGGAAGCATGAAAATCACTTTAAACATGCTAATTTTAGCTCTAACACTGATGATCCACCTACAAATGTGAACTGACGTTCAAAATAAAACATTTGAAAATGGACCATTTTCCACATTTCTGAAGCATGACGTAATGGGGGGTGTTATCTCTTTTGTCGAAAATCAGCCGTTTGTGCTTGAACATTAAATGCCTCCAAATGGTATTTAATTAACTTCCCGGGGTGAAGAAACCCTTTTTGAGAACTCAGAGTGAGTAAATTGGCCATTTTCATGCACTTTTAACCATTCCATAAATCTTGTGTTTAGGGCCCCTGGAAGCATGAAAATCACTTTAAACATGCTAATTTTAGCTCTAACACTGATGATCCACCTACAAATGTGAACTGACGTTCAAAATAAAACATTTGAAAACGGACCATTTTCCACATTTCTGAAGCATGACGTAATGGGGGGGTGTTATCTCTTTTGTCGAAAATCAGCCGTTTTTGCTTGAACATTAAATGCCTCCAAATGGTATTTAATTCACTTCCCGAGCCCCTGGAAGCATGAAAATCACTTTAAACATGCTAATTTTAGCTCTAACACTGATGATCCACCTACAAATGTGAACTGACGTTCAAAATAAAACATTTGAAAACGGACCATTTTCCACATTTCTGAAGCATGACGTAATGGGGCGTGTTATCTCTTTTGTCGAAAATCAGCCGTTTTTGCTCGAACATTAAATGCCTCCAAATGGTATTTAATTCAGTTCCCGAGCCCCTGGAAGCATGAAAATCACTTTAAACATGCTAATTTTAGCTCTAACACTAATGATCCACCTACAAATGTGAACTGACGTTCAAAAATAAAACATTTGAAAACTGACCATTTTCCACATTTCTGAAGCATGATGTAATGGGGGGGTGTTATCTCTTTTGTCAAAAATCAGCCGTTTTTGCTCGAACATTAAATGCCTCCAAATAGTATTTAATTCACTTCCCGGGGTGAAGAAACCCTTTTTGAGAACTCAGAGTGAGTAAATTGGCCATTTTCATGCACTTTTAACCATTCCATAAATCTTGTGTTTAGGGCCCCTGGAAGCATGAAAATCACTTTAAACATGCTAATTTTAGCTCTAACACTGATGATCCACCTACAAATGTGAGCTGACGTTCAAAAATAAAACATTTGAAAACGGACCATTTTCCACATTTCTGAAGCATGAGGTAATGGGGGGGTGTTATCTCTTTTGTCGAAAATCAGCCGTTTTTGCTTGAACATTAAATGCCTCCAAATGGTATTTAATTCACTTCCCGAGCCCCTGGAAGCATGAAAATCACTTTAAACATGCTAATTTTAGCTCTAACACTGATGATCCACCTACAAATGTGAACTGACGTTCAAAAATAAAACATTTGAAAACGGACCATTTTCCACATTTCTGAAGCATGACGTAATGGGGGGTGTTATCTCTTTTGTCGAAAATCAGCCTTTTTTGCTTGAACATTAAATGCCTCCAAATGGTATTTAATTCACTTCCCGAGCCCCTGGAAGCATGAAAATCACTTTAAACATGCTAATTTTAGCTCTAACACTGATGATCCACCTACAAATGTGAACTGACGTTCAAAAATAAAACATTTGAAAACGGACCATTTTCCACATTTCTGAAGCATGACGTAATGGGGGGGTGTTATCTCTTTTGTCGAAAATCAGCCGTTTTTGCTTGAACATTAAATGCCTCCAAATGGTATTTAATTCACTTCCCGAGCCCCTGGAAGCATGAAAATCACTTTAAACATGCTAATTTTAGCTCTAACACTGATGATCCACCTACAAATGTGAACTGACGTTCAAAAATAAAACATTTGAAAACGGACCATTTTCCACATTTCTGAAGCATGACGTAATGGGGGGGTGTTATCTCTTTTGTCAAAAATCAGCTGTTTTTGCTCGAACATTAAATGCCTCCAAATGGTATTTAATTCACTTCCCGGGGTGAAGAAACCCTTTTTGAGAACTCAGAGTGAGTAAATTGGCCATTTTCATGCACTTTTAACCATTCCATAAATCTTGTGTTTAGGGCCCCTGGAAGCATGAAAATCACTTTAAACATGCTAATTTTAGCTCTAACACTGATGATCCACCTACAAATGTGAACTGACGTTCAAAAATAAAACATTTGAAAATGGACCATTTTCCACATTTCTGAAGCATGACGTAATGGGGGGTGTTATCTCTTTTGTCAAAAATCAGCCGTTTGTGCTCGAACATTAAATGCCTCCAAATGGTATTTAATTAACTTCCCGGGGTGAAGAAACCCTTTTTGAGAACTCAGAGTGAGTAAATTGGCCATTTTCATGCACTTTTAACCATTCCATAAATCTTGTGTTTAGGGCCCCTGGAAGCATGAAAATCACTTTAAACATGCTAATTTTAGCTCTAACACTGATGATCCACCTACAAATGTGAACTGACGTTCAAAAATAAAACATTTGAAAACGGACCATTTTCCACATTTCTGAAGCATGACGTAATGGGGGGGTGTTATCTCTTTTGTCGAAAATCAGCCGTTTTTGCTTGAACATTAAATGCCTCCAAATGGTATTTAATTCACTTCCCGAGCCCCTGGAAGCATGAAAATCACTTTAAACATGCTAATTTTAGCTCTAACACTGATGATCCACCTACAAATGTGAACTGACGTTCAAAAATAAAACATTTGAAAACGGACCATTTTCCACATTTCTGAAGCATGACGTAATGGGGCGTGTTATCTCTTTTGTCGAAAATCAGCCGTTTTTGCTCGAACATTAAATGCCTCCAAATGGTATTTAATTCAGTTCCCGAGCCCCTGGAAGCATGAAAATCACTTTAAACATGCTAATTTTAGCTCTAACACTAATGATCCACCTACAAATGTGAACTGACGTTCAAAAATAAAACATTTGAAAACTGACCATTTTCCACATTTCTGAAGCATGATGTAATGGGGGGGGTGTTATCTCTTTTGTCAAAAATCAGCCGTTTTTGCTCGAACATTAAATGCCTCCAAATAGTATTTAATTCACTTCCCGGGGTGAAGAAACCCTTTTTGAGAACTCAGAGTGAGTAAATTGGCCATTTTCATGCACTTTTAACCATTCCATAAATCTTGTGTTTAGGGCCCCTGGAAGCATGAAAATCACTTTAAACATGCTAATTTTAGCTCTAACACTGATGATCCACCTACAAATGTGAGCTGACGTTCAAAAATAAAACATTTGAAAACGGACCATTTTCCACATTTCTGAAGCATGAGGTAATGGGGGGGTGTTATCTCTTTTGTCGAAAATCAGCCGTTTTTGCTTGAACATTAAATGCCTCCAAATGGTATTTAATTCACTTCCCGAGCCCCTGGAAGCATGAAAATCACTTTAAACATGCTAATTTTAGCTCTAACACTGATGATCCACCTACAAATGTGAACTGACGTTCAAAAATAAAACATTTGAAAACGGACCATTTTCCACATTTCTGAAGCATGACGTAATGGGGGGGTGTTATCTCTTTTGTCAAAAATCAGCTGTTTTTGCTCGAACATTAAATGCCTCCAAATGGTATTTAATTCACTTCCCGGGGTGAAGAAACCCTTTTTGAGAACTCAGAGTGAGTAAATTGGCCATTTTCATGCACTTTTAACCATTCCATAAATCTTGTGTTTAGGGCCCCTGGAAGCATGAAAATCACTTTAAACATGCTAATTTTAGCTCTAACACTGATGATCCACCTACAAATGTGAACTGACGTTCAAAAATAAAACATTTGAAAATGGACCATTTTCCACATTTCTGAAGCATGACGTAATGGGGGGTGTTATCTCTTTTGTCGAAAATCAGCCGTTTGTGCTCGAACATTAAATGCCTCCAAATGGTATTTAATTAACTTCCCGGGGTGAAGAAACCCTTTTTGAGAACTCAGAGTGAGTAAATTGGCCATTTTCATGCACTTTTAACCATTCCATAAATCTTGTGTTTAGGGCCCCTGGAAGCATGAAAATCACTTTAAACATGCTAATTTTAGCTCTAACACTGATGATCCACCTACAAATGTGAACTGACGTTCAAAAATAAAACATTTGAAAACGGACCATTTTCCACATTTCTGAAGCATGACGTAATGGGGGGGTGTTATCTCTTTTGTCGAAAATCAGCCGTTTTTGCTTGAACATTAAATGCCTCCAAATGGTATTTAATTCACTTCCCGAGCCCCTGGAAGCATGAAAATCACTTTAAACATGCTAATTTTAGCTCTAACACTGATGATCCACCTACAAATGTGAACTGACGTTCAAAAATAAAACATTTGAAAACGGACCATTTTCCACATTTCTGAAGCATGACGTAATGGGGCGTGTTATCTCTTTTGTCGAAAATCAGCCGTTTTTGCTCGAACATTAAATGCCTCCAAATGGTATTTAATTCAGTTCCCGAGCCCCTGGAAGCATGAAAATCACTTTAAACATGCTAATTTTAGCTCTAACACTAATGATCCACCTACAAATGTGAACTGACGTTCAAAAATAAAACATTTGAAAACTGACCATTTTCCACATTTCTGAAGCATGATGTAATGGGGGGGTGTTATCTCTTTTGTCAAAAATCAGCCGTTTTTGCTCGAACATTAAATGCCTCCAAATAGTATTTAATTCACTTCCCGGGGTGAAGAAACCCTTTTTGAGAACTCAGAGTGAGTAAATTGGCCATTTTCATGCACTTTTAACCATTCCATAAATCTTGTGTTTAGGGCCCCTGGAAGCATGAAAATCACTTTAAACATGCTAATTTTAGCTCTAACACTGATGATCCACCTACAAATGTGAGCTGACGTTCAAAAATAAAACATTTGAAAACGGACCATTTTCCACATTTCTGAAGCATGAGGTAATGGGGGGGTGTTATCTCTTTTGTCGAAAATCAGCCGTTTTTGCTTGAACATTAAATGCCTCCAAATGGTATTTAATTCACTTCCCGAGCCCCTGGAAGCATGAAAATCACTTTAAACATGCTAATTTTAGCTCTAACACTGATGATCCACCTACAAATGTGAACTGACGTTCAAAAATAAAACATTTGAAAACGGACCATTTTCCACATTTCTGAAGCATGACGTAATGGGGGGTGTTATCTCTTTTGTCGAAAATCAGCCTTTTTTGCTTGAACATTAAATGCCTCCAAATGGTATTTAATTCACTTCCCGAGCCCCTGAAAGCATGAAAATCACTTTAAACATGCTAATTTTAGCTCTAACACTGATGATCCACCTACAAATGTGAACTGACGTTCAAAAATAAAACATTTGAAAACGGACCATTTTCCACATTTCTGAAGCATGACGTAATGGGGGGGTGTTATCTCTTTTGTCGAAAATCAGCCGTTTTTGCTTGAACATTAAATGCCTCCAAATGGTATTTAATTCACTTCCCGAGCCCCTGGAAGCATGAAAATCACTTTAAACATGCTAATTTTAGCTCTAACACTGATGATCCACCTACAAATGTGAACGGACGTTCAAAAATAAAACATTTGAAAACTGACCATTTTCCACATTTCTGAAGCATGACGTAATGGGGGGGTGTTATCTCTTTTGTCGAAAATCAGCCGTTTTTGCTTGAACATTAAATGCCTCCAAATGGTATTTAATTCACTTCACGAGCCCCTGGAAGCATGAAAATCACTTTAAACATGCTAATTTTAGCTCTAACACTGATGATCCACCTACAAATGTGAACTGACGTTCAAAAATAAAACATTTGAAAACGGACCATTTTCCACATTTCTGAAGCATGACGTAATGGGGCGTGTTATCTCTTTTGTCGAAAATCAGCCGTTTTTGCTCGAACATTAAATGCCTCCAAATGGTATTTAATTCACTTCCCGAGGCCCTGGAAGCATGAAAATCACTTTAAACATGCTAATTTTAGCTCTAACACTGATGATCAACCTACAAATGTGAACTGACGTTCAAAAATAAAACATTTGAAAACTGACCATTTTCCACATTTCTGAAGCATGACGTAATGGGGGGGTGTTATCTCTTTTGTCAGAAATCAGCTGTTTTTGCTTGAACATTAAATGCCTCCAAATAGTATTTAATTCACTTCCCGAGCCCCTGGAAGCATGAAAATCACTTTAAACATGCAAATTTTAGCTCTAACACTGATGATCCACCTACAAATGTGAACTGACGTTCAAAAATAAAACATTTGAAAACGGACCATTTTCCACATTTCTGAAGCATGATGTAATGGGGGGGTGTTATCTCTTTTGTCGAAAATCAGCCGTTTTTGCTCGAACATTAAATGCCTCCAAATAGTATTTAATTCACTTCCCGGGGTGAAGAAACCCTTTTTGAGAACTCAGAGTGAGTAAATTGGCCATTTTCATGCACTTTTAACCATTCCATAAATCTTGTGTTTAGGGCCCCTGGAAGCATGAAAATCACTTTAAACATGCTAATTTTAGCTCTAACACTGATGATCCACCTACAAATGTGAGCTGACGTTCAAAAATAAAACATTTGAAAACGGACCATTTTCCACATTTCTGAAGCATGAGGTAATGGGGGGTGTTATCTCTTTTGTCGAAAATCAGCCGTTTTTGCTTGAACATTAAATGCCTCCAAATGGTATTTAATTCACTTCCCGAGCCCCTGGAAGCATGAAAATCACTTTAAACATGCTAATTTTAGCTCTAACACTGATGATCCACCTACAAATGTGAACTGACGTTCAAAAATAAAACATTTGAAAACGGACCATTTTCCACATTTCTGAAGCATGACGTAATGGGGGGTGTTATCTCTTTTGTCGAAAATCAGCCTTTTTTGCTTGAACATTAAATGCCTCCAAATGGTATTTAATTCACTTCCCGAGCCCCTGGAAGCATGAAAATCACTTTAAACATGCTAATTTTAGCTCTAACACTGATGATCCACCTACAAATGTGAACTGACGTTCAAAAATAAAACATTTGAAAACGGACCATTTTCCACATTTCTGAAGCATGATGTAATGGGGGGGTGTTATCTCTTTTGTCGAAAATCAGCCGTTTTTGCTTGAACATTAAATGCCTCCAAATGGTATTTAATTCACTTCCCGAGCCCCTGGAAGCATGAAAATCACTTTAAACATGCTAATTTTAGCTCTAACACTGATGATCCACCTACAAATGTGAACTGACGTTCAAAAATAAAACATTTGAAAACGGACCATTTTCCACATTTCTGAAGCATGACGTAATGGGGGGTGTTATCTCTTTTGTCGAAAATCAGCCGTTTGTGCTCGAACATTAAATGCCTCCAAATGGTATTTAATTAACTTCCTGGGGTGAAGAAACCCTTTTTGAGAACTCAGAGTGAGTAAATTGGCCATTTTCATGCACTTTTAACCATTCCATAAATCTTGTGTTTAGGGCCCCTGGAAGCATGAAAATCACTTTAAACATGCCAATTTTAGCTCTAACACTGATGATCCACCTACAAATGTGAACTGACGTTCAAAAATAAAACATTTGAAAACGGACCATTTTCCACATTTCGGAAGCATGACGTAATGGGGGGGTGTTATCTCTTTTGTCGAAAATCAGCCGTTTTTGCTCGAACATTAAATGCCTCCAAATGGTATTTAATTAACTTCCCGGGGTGAAGAAACCCCTTTTGAGAACTCAGAGTGAGTAAATTGGCCATTTTCATGCACTTTTAACCATTCCATAAATCTTGTGTTTAGGGCCCCTGGAAGCATGAAAATCACTTTAAACATGCTAATTTTAGCTCTAACACTGATGATCCACCTACAAATGTGAACTGACGTTCAAAAATAAAACATTTGAAAACAGACCATTTTCCACATTTCTGAAGCATGACGTAATGGGGGGGTGTTATCTCTTTTGTCGAAAATCAGCCGTTTTTGCTTGAACATTAAATGGTATTTAATTCACTTCCCGAGCCCCTGAAAGCATGAAAATCACTTTAAACATGCTAATTTTAGCTCTAAAACTGATGATCCACCTACAAATGTGAACTGATGTTCAAAAATAAAACATTTGAAAACGGACCATTTTCCACATTTCTGAAGCATGACGTAATGGGGGGGTGTTATCTCTTTTGTCGAAAATCAGCCGTTTTTGCTCGAACATTAATTGCCTCTAAATGGTATTTAATTCACTTCCCGGGGTGAAGAAACCCTTTTTGAGAACTCAGAGTGAGTAAATTTGCCATTTTCATGCACTTTTAACCATTCCATAAATCTTGTGTTTAGGGCCCCTGGAAGCATGAAAATCACTTTAAACATGCTAATTTTAGCTCTAACACTGATGATCCACCTACAAATGTGAACTGACGTTCAAAAATAAAACATTTGAAAACGGACCATTTTCCACATTTCTGAAGCATGACGTAATGGGGGGGGTGTTATCTCTTTTGTCGAAAATCAGCCGTTTTTGCTCGAACATTAAATGCCTCCAAATGGTATTTAATTCACTTCCCGGGGTGAAGAAACCCTTTTTGAGAACTCAGAGTAAGTAAATTGGCCATTTTCATGCACTTTTAACCATTCCATAAATCTTGTGTTTAGGGCTCCTGGAAGCATGAAAATCACTTTAAACATGCTAATTTTAGCTCTAACACTGATGATCCACCTACAAATGTGAACTGACGTTCAAAAATAAAACATTTGAAAACGGACCATTTTCCACATTTCTGAAGCATGACGTAATGGGGGGGTGTTATCTCTTTTGTCGAAAATCAGCCGTTTTTGCTCTAACATTAAATTCCTCCAAATAGTATTTAATTCACTTCCCGGGGTGAAGAAACCCTTTTTGAGAACTCAGAGTGAGTAAATTGGCCATTTCCATGCACTTTTAACCATTCCATAAATCTAGTGTTTAGGGCCCCTGGAAGCATGAAAATCACTTTAAACATGCTAATTTTAGCTCTAACACTGATGATCCACCTACAAATGTGAACTGACGTTCAAAAATAAAACATTTGAAAACGGACCATTTTCCACATTTCTGAAGCATGACGTAATGGGGGGTGTTATCTCTTTTGTCGAAAATCAGCCGTTTTTGCTTGAACATTAAATGCCTCCAAATGGTATTTAATTCACTTCCCGAGCCCCTGGAAGCATGAAAATCACTTTAAACATGCTAATTTTAGCTCTAACACTGATGATCCACCTACAAATGTGAACTGACGTTCAAAAATAAAACATTTGAAAACGGACCATTTTCCACATTTCTGAAGCATGACGTAATGGGGGGTTATCTCTTTTGTCGAAAATCAGCTGTTTTTGCTTGAACATTAAATGCCTCCAAATAGTATTTAATTCACTTCCCGGGGTGAAGAAACCCTTTTTGAGAACTCAGAGTGAGTAAATTGGCCATTTTCATGCACTTTAAACCATTCCATAAATCTTGTGTTTAGGGCCCCTGGAAGCATGAAAATCACTTTAAACATGCTAATTTTAGCTCTAACACTGATGATCCACCTACAAATGTGAACTGACGTTCAAAAATAAAACATTTGAAAACGGACCATTTTCCACATTTCTGAAGCATGACGTAATGGGGGGGTGTTATCTCTTTTGTCGAAAATCAGCCGTTTTTGCTTGAACATTAAATGCCTCCAAATGGTATTTAAGTCACTTCCCGAGGCCCTGGAAGCATGAAAATCACTTTAAACATGCTAATTTTAGCTCTAACACTGATGATCCACCTACAAATGTGAACTGACGTTCAAAAATAAAACATTTGAAAACGGACCATTTTCCACATTTCTGAAGCATGACGTAATGGGGGGGGTGTTATCTCTTTTGTCGAAAATCAGCTGTTTTTGCTCGAACATTAAATGCCTCCAAATGGTATTTAATTAACTTCCCGGGGTGAAGAAACCCTTTTTGAGAACTCAGAGTGAGTAAATTGGCCATTTTCATGCACTTTTAACCATTCCATAAATCTTGTGTTTAGGGCCCCTGAAAGCGTTAAAATCACTTTAAACATGCTAATTTTAGCTCTAACACTGATGATCCACCTACAAATGTGAACTGACGTTCAAAAATAAAACATTTGAAAACGGACCATTTTCCACATTTCTGAAGCATGACGTAATGGGGGGGGGGGGTGTTATCTCTTTTGTCGAAAATCAGCCGTTTTTGCTTGAACATTAAATGCCTCCAAATGGTATTTAATTCACTTCCCGAGCCCCTGGAAGCATGAAAATCACTTTAAACATGCTAATTTTAGCTCTAACACTGATGATCCACCTACAAATGTGAACTGACGTTCAAAAATAAAACATTTGAAAACGGACCATTTTCCACATTTCTGAAGCATGACGTAATGGGGGGGTGTTATCTCTTTTGTCGAAAATCAGCCGTTTTTGCTCGAACATTAAATGCCTCCAAATGGTATTTAATTCACTTCCCGGGGTGAAGAAACCCTTTTTGAGAACTCAGAGTGAGTAAATTGGCCATTTTCATGCACTTTTAACCATTCCATAAATCTTGTGTTCAGGGCCCCTGGAAGCATGAAAATCACTTTAAACATGCTAATTTTAGCTCTAACACTGATGATCCACCTACAAATGTGAACTGACGTTCAAAAATAAAACATTTGAAAACGGACCATTTTCCACATTTCTGAAGCATGACGTAATGGGGGGGTGTTATCTCTTTTGTCGAAAATCAGCCGTTTTTGCTCGAACATTAAATGCCTCCAAATGGTATTTAATTCACTTCCCGGGGTGAAGAAACCCTTTTTGAGAACTCAGAGTGAGTAAATTGGCCATTTTCATGCACTTTTAACCATTCCATAAATCTTGTGTTTAGGGCCCCTGGAAGCATGAAAATCACTTTAAACATGCTAATTTTAGCTCTAACACTGATGATCCACCTACAAATGTGAACTGACGTTCAAAAATAAAACATTTGAAAACTGACCATTTTCCACATTTCTGAAGCATGACGTAATGGGGGGGTGTTATCTCTTTTGTCAGAAATCAGCTGTTTTTGCTTGAACATTAAATGCCTCCAAATAGTATTTAATTCACTTCCCGAGCCCCTGGAAGCATGAAAATCACTTTAAACATGCTAATTTTAGCTCTAACACTGATGATCCACCTACAAATGTGAACTGACGTTCAAAAATTAAACATTTGAAAACGGACCATTTTCCACATTTCTGAAGCATGACGTAATGGGGGGGTGTTATCTCTTTTGTCGAAAATCAGCCGTTTTTGCTCGAACATTAAATGCCTCCAAATAGTATTTAATTCACTTCCCGGGGTGAAGAAACCCTTTTTGAGAACCCAGAGTGAGTAAATTGGCCATTTTCATGCACTTTAAACCATTCCATAAATCTTGTGTTTAGGGCCCCTGGAAGCATGAAAATCACTTTAAACATGCTAATTTTAGCTCTAACACTGATGATCCACCTACAAATGTGAACTGACGTTCAAAAATAAAACATTTGAAAACGGATCATTTTCCACAATTCTGAAGCATGACGTAATGGGGGGGTGTTATCTCTTTTGTCGAAAATCTGCCGTTTTTGCTCGAACATTAAATGCCTCCAAATGGTATTTAATTCACTTCCCTGGGTGAAGAAACCCTTTTTGAGACCTCAGAGTGAGTAAATTGGCCATTTTCATGCACTTTTAACCATTCCATAAATCTTGTGTTTAGGGCCCCTGGAAGCATGAAAATCACTTTAAACATGCTAATTTTAGCTCTAACACTGATGATCCACCTACAAATGTGAACTGACGTTCAAAAATAAAACATTTGAAAACGGACCATTTTCCACATTTCTGAAGCATGACGTAATGGGGGGGTGTTATCTCTTTTGTCGAAAATCAGCCGTTTTTGCTTGAACATTAAATGCCTCCAAATGGTATTTAAGTCACTTCCCGAAGCCCTGGAAGCATGAAAATCACTTTAAACATGCTAATTTTAGCTCTAACACTGATGATCCACCTACAAATGTGAACTGACGTTCAAAAATAAAACATTTGAAAACGGACCATTTTCCACATTTCTGAAGCATGACGTAATGGGGGGGGGGGGGTGTTATCTCTTTTGTCGAAAATCAGCTGTTTTTGCTCGAACATTAAATGCCTCTAAATGGTATTTAATTAACTTCCCGGGGTGAAGAAACCCTTTTTGAGAACTCAGAGTGAGTAAATTGGCCATTTTAATGCACTTTTAACCATTCCATAAATCTTGTGTTTAGGGCCCCTGAAAGCGTTAAAATCACTTTAAACATGCTAATTTTAGCTCTAACACTGATGATCCACCTACAAATGTGAACTGACGTTCAAAAATAAAACATTTGAAAACGGACTATTTTCCACATTTCTGAAGCATGACGTAATGGGGGGGTGTTATCTCTTTTGTCGAAAATCAGCCGTTTTTGCTTGAACATTAAATGCCTCCAAATGGTATTTAATTCACTTCCCGAGCCCCTGGAAGCATGAAAATCACTTTAAACATGCTAATTTTAGCTCTAACACTAATGATCCACCTACAAATGTGAACTGACGTTCAAAAATAAAACATTTGAAAACGGACCATTTTCCACATTTCTGAAGCATGACGTAATGGGGGGGTGTTATCTCTTTTGTCGAAAATCAGCCGTTTTTGCTCGAACATTAAATGCCTCCAAATGGTATTTAATTCACTTCCCGGGGTGAAGAAACCCTTTTTGAGAACTCAGAGTGAGTAAATTGGCCATTTTCATGCACTTTTAACCATTCCATAAATCTTGTGTTTAGGGCCCCTGGAAGCATGAAAATCACTTTAAACATGCTAATAATTTTAGCTCTAACACTGATGATCCACCTACAAATGTGAACTGACGTTCAAAAATAAAACATTTGAAACGGACCATTTTCCACATTTCTGAAGCATGACGTAATGGGGGGTGTTATCTCTTTTGTCGAAAATCAGCAGTTTTTGCTCGAACATTAAATGCCTCCAAATGGTATTTAATTCACTTCCCGGGGTGAAGAAACCCTTTTTGAGAACTCAGAGTGAGTAAATTGGCCATTTTCATGCACTTTTAACCATTCCATAAATCTTGTGTTTAGGGCCCCTGGAAGCATGAAAATCACTTTAAAACATGCTAATTTTAGCTCTAACACTGATGATCCACCTACAAATGTGAACTGACGTTCAAAAATAAAACATTTGAAAACTGACCATTTTCCACATTTCTGAAGCATGACGTAATGGGGGGGTGTTATCTCTTTTGTCAGAAATCAGCTGTTTTTGCTTGAACATTAAATGCCTCCAAATAGTATTTAATTCACTTCCCGAGCCCCTGGAAGCATGAAAATCACTTTAAACATGCTAATTTTAGCTCTAACACTGATGATCCACCTACAAATGTGAACTGACGTTCAAAAATAAAACATTTGAAAACGGACCATTTTCCACATTTCTGAAGCATGACGTAATGGGGGGGGTGTTATCTCGTTTGTCGAAAATCAGCCGTTTTTGCTTGAACATTAAATGCCTCAAATGGTATTTAATTCACTTCCCGAGCCCTTGGAAGCATGAAAATCACTTTAAACATGCTAATTTTAGCTCTAACACTGATGATCCACCTACAAATGTGAACTGACGTTCAAAAATGAAACATTTGAAAACGGACCATTTTCCACATTTCTGAAGCATGACGTATTGGGGGGGGTGTTATCTCTTTTGTCGAAAATCAGCTGTTTTTGCTCGAACATTAAATGCCTCCAAATGGTATTTAATTAACTTCCCGGGGTGAAGAAACCCTTTTTGAGAACTCAGAGTGAGTAAATTGGCCATTTTCATGCACTTTTAACCATTCCATAAATCTTGTGTTTAGGCCCCTGAAAGCGTTAAAATCACTTTAAACATGCTAATTTTAGCTCTAACACTGATGATCCACCTACAAATGTGAACTGACGTTCAAAAATAAAACATTTGAAACGGACCATTTTCCACATTTCTGAAGCATGACGTAATGGGGGGGGGGTGTTATCTCTTTTGTCGAAAATCAGCCGTTTTTGCTTGAACATTAAATGCCTCCAAATGGTATTTAATTCACTTCCCGGGGTGAAGAAACCCTTTTTGAGAACTCAGAGTGAGTAAATTGGCCATTTTCATGCACTTTTAACCATTCCATAAATCTTGTGTTTAGGGCCCCTGGAAGCATGAAAATCACTTTAAACATGCTAATTTTAGCTCTAACACTGATGATCCACCTACAAATGTGAACTGACGTTCAAAAATAAAACATTTGAAAACGGACCATTTTCCACATTTCTGAAGCATGACGTAATGGGGGGGTGTTATCTCTTTTGTCGAAAATCAGCTGTTTTTGCTTGAACATTAAATGCCTCCAAATAGTATTTAATTCACTTCCCGAGCCCCTGGAAGCATGAAAATCACTTTAAACATGCTAATTTTAGCTCTAACACTGATGATCCACCTACAAATGTGAACTGACGTTCAAAAATAAAACATTTGAAAACGGACCATTTTCACATTTCTGAAGCATGACGTAATGGGGGGGTGTTATCTCTTTTGTCGAAAATCAGCCGTTTTTGCTCTAACATTAAATGCCTCCAAATAGTATTTAATTCACTTCCTGGGTGAAGAAACCCTTTTTGAGAACTCAGAGTGAGTAAATTGGCCATTTTCATGCACTTTAAACCATTCCATAAATCTTGTGTTTAGGGCCCCTGGAAGCATGAAAATCACTTTAAACATGCTAATTTTAGCTCTATCACTGATGATCCACCTACAAATGTGAACTGACGTTCAAAAATAAAACATTTGAAAACTGACCATTTTCCACATTTCTGAAGCATGACGTAATGGGGGGTGTTATCTCTTTTGTCAGAAATCAGCTGTTTTTGCTTGAACATTAAATGCCTCCAAATAGTATTTAATTCACTTCCCGAGCCCCTGGAAGCATGAAAATCACTTTAAACATGCTAATTTTAGCTCTAACACTGATGATCCACCTACAAATGTGAACTGACGTTCAAAAATGAAACATTTGAAAACGGACCATTTTCCACATTTCTGAAGCATGACGTAATGGGGGGGTGTTATCTCTTTTGTCGAAAATCAGCCGTTTTTGCTCGAACATTAAATGCCTCCAAATAGTATTTAATTCACTTCCCGGGGTGAAGAAACCCTTTTTGAGAACTCAGAGTGAGTAAATTGGCCATTTTCATGCACTTTAAACCATTCCATAAATCTTGTGTTTAGGGCCCCTGGAAGCATGAAAATCACTTTAAACATGCTAATTTTAGCTCTAACACTGATGATCCACCTACAAATGTGAACTGACGTTCAAAAAATGAAACATTTGAAAACGGACCATTTTCACATTTCTGAAGCATGACGTAATGGGGGGGGGGTGTTATCTCTTTTGTCGAAAATCAGCTGTTTTTGCTCGAACATTAAATGCCTCCAAATGGTATTTAATTCACTTCCCGGGGTGAAGAAACCCTTTTTGAGAACTCAGAGTGAGTAAATTGGCCATTTTCATGCACTTTTAACCATTCCATAAATCTTGTGTTTAGGGCCCCTGGAAGCATGAAAATCACTTTAAACATGCTAATTTTAGCTCTAACACTGATGATCCACCTACAAATGTGAACTGACGTTCAAAAATAAAACATTTGGAAAACGGACCATTTTCCACATTTCTGAAGCATGACGTAATGGGGGGGTGTTAGCTCTTTTGTCGAAAATCAGCTGTTTTTGCTTGAACATTAAATGCCTCCAAATAGTATTTAATTCACTTCCCGAGCCCCTGGAAGCATGAAAATCACTTTAAACATGCTAATTTTAGCTCTAACACTGATGATCCACCTACAAATGTGAACTGACGTTCAAAAATGAAACATTTGAAAACGGACCATTTTCCACATTTCTGAAGCATGACGTAATGGGGGGTGTTATCTCTTTTGTCGAAAATCAGCCGTTTTTGCTCGAACATTAAATGCCTCCAAATAGTATTTAATTCACTTCCCGGGGTGAAGAAACCCTTTTTGAGAACTCAGAGTGAGTAAATTGGCCATTTTCATGCACTTTAAACCATTCCATAAATCTTGTGTTTAGGGCCCCTGGAAGCCTGAAAATCACTTTAAACATGCTAATTTTAGCTCTAACACTGATGATCCACCTACAAATGTGAACTGACGTTCAAAAATAAAACATTTGAAAACTGACCATTTTCCACATTTCTGAAGCATGACGTAATGGGGGGTGTTATCTCTTTTGTCAGAAATCAGCTGTTTTTGCTTGAACATTAAATGCCTCCAAATAGTATTTAATTCACTTCCCGAGCCCCTGGAAGCATGAAAATCACTTTAAACATGCTAATTGTAGCTCTAACACTGATGATCCACCTACAAATGTGAACTGACGTTCAAAAATGAAACATTTGAAAACGGACCATTTTCCACATTTCTGAAGCATGACGTAATGGGGGGTGTTATCTCTTTTGTCGAAAATCAGCCGTTTTTGCTTGAACATTAAATGCCTCCAAATGGTATTTAAGTCACTTCCCGAGGCCCTGGAAGCATGAAAATCACTTTAAACATGCTAATTTTAGCTCTAACACTGATGATCCACCTACAAATGTGAACTGACATTCAAAAATAAAACATTTGAAAACGGACCATTTTCCACATTTCTGAAGCATGACGTAATGGGGGGGGGGGTGTTATCTCTTTTGTCGAAAATCAGCTGTTTTTGCTCGAACATTAAATGCCTCCAAATGGTATTTAATTCACTTCCCGGGGTGAAGAAACCCTTTTTGAGAACTCAGAGTGAGTAAATTGGCCATTTTCATGCACTTTTAACCATTCCATAAATCTTGTGTTCAGGGCCCCTGGAAGCATGAAAATCACTTTAAACATGCTAATTTTAGCTCTAACACTGATGATCCACCTACAAATGTGAACTGACGTTCAAAAATAAAACATTTGAAAACGGACCATTTTCCACATTTCTGAAGCATGACGTAATGGGGGGGTGTTATCTCTTTTGTCGAAAATCAGCCGTTTTTGCTCGAACATTAAATGCCTCCAAATGGTATTTAATTCACTTCCCGGGGTGAAGAAACCCTTTTTGAGAACTCAGAGTGAGTAAATTGGCCATTTTCATGCACTTTTAACCATTCCATAAATCTTGTGTTTAGGGCCCCTGGAAGCATGAAAATCACTTTAAACATGCTAATTTTAGCTCTAACACTGATGATCCACCTACAAATGTGAACTGACGTTCAAAAATAAAACATTTGAAAACTGACCATTTTCCACATTTCTGAAGCATGACGTAATGGGGGGGTGTTATCTCTTTTGTCAGAAATCAGCTGTTTTTGCTTGAACATTAAATGCCTCCAAATAGTATTTAATTCACTTCCCGAGCCCCTGGAAGCATGAAAATCACTTTAAACATGCTAATTTTAGCTCTAACACTGATGATCCACCTACAAATGTGAACTGACGTTCAAAAATTAAACATTTGAAAACGGACCATTTTCCACATTTCTGAAGCATGACGTAATGGGGGGGTGTTATCTCTTTTGTCGAAAATCAGCCGTTTTTGCTCGAACATTAAATGCCTCCAAATAGTATTTAATTCACTTCCCGGGGTGAAGAAACCCTTTTTGAGAACCCAGAGTGAGTAAATTGGCCATTTTCATGCACTTTAAACCATTCCATAAATCTTGTGTTTAGGGCCCCTGGAAGCATGAAAATCACTTTAAACATGCTAATTTTAGCTCTAACACTGATGATCCACCTACAAATGTGAACTGACGTTCAAAAATAAAACATTTGAAAACGGATCATTTTCCACAATTCTGAAGCATGACGTAATGGGGGGGTGTTATCTCTTTTGTCGAAAATCTGCCGTTTTTGCTCGAACATTAAATGCCTCCAAATGGTATTTAATTCACTTCCCTGGGTGAAGAAACCCTTTTTGAGACCTCAGAGTGAGTAAATTGGCCATTTTCATGCACTTTTAACCATTCCATAAATCTTGTGTTTAGGGCCCCTGGAAGCATGAAAATCACTTTAAACATGCTAATTTTAGCTCTAACACTGATGATCCACCTACAAATGTGAACTGACGTTCAAAAATAAAACATTTGAAAACGGACCATTTTCCACATTTCTGAAGCATGACGTAATGGGGGGGTGTTATCTCTTTTGTCGAAAATCAGCCGTTTTTGCTTGAACATTAAATGCCTCCAAATGGTATTTAAGTCACTTCCCGAAGCCCTGGAAGCATGAAAATCACTTTAAACATGCTAATTTTAGCTCTAACACTGATGATCCACCTACAAATGTGAACTGACGTTCAAAAATAAAACATTTGAAAACGGACCATTTTCCACATTTCTGAAGCATGACGTAATGGGGGGGGGGGGTGTTATCTCTTTTGTCGAAAATCAGCTGTTTTTGCTCGAACATTAAATGCCTCTAAATGGTATTTAATTAACTTCCCGGGGTGAAGAAACCCTTTTTGAGAACTCAGAGTGAGTAAATTGGCCATTTTAATGCACTTTTAACCATTCCATAAATCTTGTGTTTAGGGCCCCTGAAAGCGTTAAAATCACTTTAAACATGCTAATTTTAGCTCTAACACTGATGATCCACCTACAAATGTGAACTGACGTTCAAAAATAAAACATTTGAAAACGGACTATTTTCCACATTTCTGAAGCATGACGTAATGGGGGGGTGTTATCTCTTTTGTCGAAAATCAGCCGTTTTTGCTTGAACATTAAATGCCTCCAAATGGTATTTAATTCACTTCCCGAGCCCCTGGAAGCATGAAAATCACTTTAAACATGCTAATTTTAGCTCTAACACTAATGATCCACCTACAAATGTGAACTGACGTTCAAAAATAAAACATTTGAAAACGGACCATTTTCCACATTTCTGAAGCATGACGTAATGGGGGGGTGTTATCTCTTTTGTCGAAAATCAGCCGTTTTTGCTCGAACATTAAATGCCTCCAAATGGTATTTAATTCACTTCCCGGGGTGAAGAAACCCTTTTTGAGAACTCAGAGTGAGTAAATTGGCCATTTTCATGCACTTTTAACCATTCCATAAATCTTGTGTTTAGGGCCCCTGGAAGCATGAAAATCACTTTAAACATGCTAATTTTAGCTCTAACACTGATGATCCACCTACAAATGTGAACTGACGTTCAAAAATAAAACATTTGAAAACGGACCATTTTCCACATTTCTGAAGCATGACGTAATGGGGGGGTGTTATCTCTTTTGTCGAAAATCAGCAGTTTTTGCTCGAACATTAAATGCCTCCAAATGGTATTTAATTCACTTCCCGGGGTGAAGAAACCCTTTTTGAGAACTCAGAGTGAGTAAATTGGCCATTTTCATGCACTTTTAACCATTCCATAAATCTTGTGTTTAGGGCCCCTGGAAGCATGAAAATCACTTTAAACATGCTAATTTTAGCTCTAACACTGATGATCCACCTACAAATGTGAACTGACGTTCAAAAATAAAACATTTGAAAACTGACCATTTTCCACATTTCTGAAGCATGACGTAATGGGGGGGTGTTATCTCTTTTGTCAGAAATCAGCTGTTTTTGCTTGAACATTAAATGCCTCCAAATAGTATTTAATTCACTTCCCGAGCCCCTGGAAGCATGAAAATCACTTTAAACATGCTAATTTTAGCTCTAACACTGATGATCCACCTACAAATGTGAACTGACGTTCAAAAATAAAACATTTGAAAACGGACCATTTTCCACATTTCTGAAGCATGACGTAATGGGGGGGGTGTTATCTCGTTTGTCGAAAATCAGCCGTTTTTGCTTGAACATTAAATGCCTCCAAATGGTATTTAATTCACTTCCCGAGCCCTTGGAAGCATGAAAATCACTTTAAACATGCTAATTTTAGCTCTAACACTGATGATCCACCTACAAATGTGAACTGACGTTCAAAAATGAAACATTTGAAAACGGACCATTTTCCACATTTCTGAAGCATGACGTAATGGGGGGGGGTGTTATCTCTTTTGTCGAAAATCAGCTGTTTTTGCTCGAACATTAAATGCCTCCAAATGGTATTTAATTAACTTCCCGGGGTGAAGAAACCCTTTTTGAGAACTCAGAGTGAGTAAATTGGCCATTTTCATGCACTTTTAACCATTCCATAAATCTTGTGTTTAGGGCCCCTGAAAGCGTTAAAATCACTTTAAACATGCTAATTTTAGCTCTAACACTGATGATCCACCTACAAATGTGAACTGACGTTCAAAAATAAAACATTTGAAAACGGACCATTTTCCACATTTCTGAAGCATGACGTAATGGGGGGGGGGTGTTATCTCTTTTGTCGAAAATCAGCCGTTTTTGCTTGAACATTAAATGCCTCCAAATGGTATTTAATTCACTTCCCGGGGTGAAGAAACCCTTTTTGAGAACTCAGAGTGAGTAAATTGGCCATTTTCATGCACTTTTAACCATTCCATAAATCTTGTGTTTAGGGCCCCTGGAAGCATGAAAATCACTTTAAACATGCTAATTTTAGCTCTAACACTGATGATCCACCTACAAATGTGAACTGACGTTCAAAAATAAAACATTTGAAAACGGACCATTTTCCACATTTCTGAAGCATGACGTAATGGGGGGGTGTTATCTCTTTTGTCGAAAATCAGCTGTTTTTGCTTGAACATTAAATGCCTCCAAATAGTATTTAATTCACTTCCCGAGCCCCTGGAAGCATGAAAATCACTTTAAACATGCTAATTTTAGCTCTAACACTGATGATCCACCTACAAATGTGAACTGACGTTCAAAAATAAAACATTTGAAAACGGACCATTTTCCACATTTCTGAAGCATGACGTAATGGGGGGGTGTTATCTCTTTTGTCGAAAATCAGCCGTTTTTGCTCTAACATTAAATGCCTCCAAATAGTATTTAATTCACTTCCTGGGGTGAAGAAACCCTTTTTGAGAACTCAGAGTGAGTAAATTGGCCATTTTCATGCACTTTAAACCATTCCATAAATCTTGTGTTTAGGGCCCCTGGAAGCATGAAAATCACTTTAAACATGCTAATTTTAGCTCTATCACTGATGATCCACCTACAAATGTGAACTGACGTTCAAAAATAAAACATTTGAAAACTGACCATTTTCCACATTTCTGAAGCATGACGTAATGGGGGGTGTTATCTCTTTTGTCAGAAATCAGCTGTTTTTGCTTGAACATTAAATGCCTCCAAATAGTATTTAATTCACTTCCCGAGCCCCTGGAAGCATGAAAATCACTTTAAACATGCTAATTTTAGCTCTAACACTGATGATCCACCTACAAATGTGAACTGACGTTCAAAAATGAAACATTTGAAAACGGACCATTTTCCACATTTCTGAAGCATGACGTAATGGGGGGGTGTTATCTCTTTTGTCGAAAATCAGCCGTTTTTGCTCGAACATTAAATGCCTCCAAATAGTATTTAATTCACTTCCCGGGGTGAAGAAACCCTTTTTGAGAACTCAGAGTGAGTAAATTGGCCATTTTCATGCACTTTAAACCATTCCATAAATCTTGTGTTTAGGGCCCCTGGAAGCATGAAAATCACTTTAAACATGCTAATTTTAGCTCTAACACTGATGATCCACCTACAAATGTGAACTGACGTTCAAAAATGAAACATTTGAAAACGGACCATTTTCCACATTTCTGAAGCATGACGTAATGGGGGGGGGGTGTTATCTCTTTTGTCGAAAATCAGCTGTTTTTGCTCGAACATTAAATGCCTCCAAATGGTATTTAATTCACTTCCCGGGGTGAAGAAACCCTTTTTGAGAACTCAGAGTGAGTAAATTGGCCATTTTCATGCACTTTTAACCATTCCATAAATCTTGTGTTTAGGGCCCCTGGAAGCATGAAAATCACTTTAAACATGCTAATTTTAGCTCTAACACTGATGATCCACCTACAAATGTGAACTGACGTTCAAAAATAAAACATTTGAAAACGGACCATTTTCCACATTTCTGAAGCATGACGTAATGGGGGGGTGTTAGCTCTTTTGTCGAAAATCAGCTGTTTTTGCTTGAACATTAAATGCCTCCAAATAGTATTTAATTCACTTCCCGAGCCCCTGGGAGCATGAAAATCACTTTAAACATGCTAATTTTAGCTCTAACACTGATGATCCACCTACAAATGTGAACTGACGTTCAAAAATGAAACATTTGAAAACGGACCATTTTCCACATTTCTGAAGCATGACGTAATGGGGGGGTGTTATCTCTTTTGTCGAAAATCAGCCGTTTTTGCTCGAACATTAAATGCCTCCAAATAGTATTTAATTCACTTCCCGGGGTGAAGAAACCCTTTTTGAGAACTCAGAGTGAGTAAATTGGCCATTTTCATGCACTTTAAACCATTCCATAAATCTTGTGTTTAGGGCCCCTGGAAGCCTGAAAATCACTTTAAACATGCTAATTTTAGCTCTAACACTGATGATCCACCTACAAATGTGAACTGACGTTCAAAAATAAAACATTTGAAAACTGACCATTTTCCACATTTCTGAAGCATGACGTAATGGGGGGTGTTATCTCTTTTGTCAGAAATCAGCTGTTTTTGCTTGAACATTAAATGCCTCCAAATAGTATTTAATTCACTTCCCGAGCCCCTGGAAGCATGAAAATCA
Organism: Lissotriton vulgaris; assembly: GCF_964263255.1. Lineage (NCBI taxonomy): Eukaryota > Metazoa > Chordata > Amphibia > Caudata > Salamandridae > Lissotriton > Lissotriton vulgaris. Next base: position 224,828 of record NW_028242604.1, read on the forward strand.
CTTTAAACATGCTAATTGTAGCTCTAACACTGATGATCCACCTACAAATGTGAACTGACGTTCAAAAATGAAACATTTGAAAACGGACCATTTTCCACATTTCTGAAGCATGACGTAATGGGGGGTGTTATCTCTTTTGTCGAAAATCAGCCGTTTTTGCTTGAACATTAAATGCCTCCAAATGGTATTTAAGTCACTTCCCGAGGCCCTGGAAGCATGAAAATCACTTTAAACATGCTAATTTTAGCTCTAACACTGATGATCCACCTACAAATGTGAACTGACATTCAAAAATAAAACATTTGAAAACGGACCATTTTCCACATTTCTGAAGCATGACGTAATGGGGGGGGGGGGTGTTATCTCTTTTGTCGAAAATCAGCTGTTTTTGCTCGAACATTAAATGCCTCCAAATGGTATTTAATTCACTTCCCGGGGTGAAGAAACCCTTTTTGAGAACTCAGAGTGAGTAAATTGGCCATTTTAATGCACTTTTAACCATTCCATAAATCTTGTGTTTAGGGCCCCTGAAAGCGTTAAAATCACTTTAAACATGCTAATTTTAGCTCTAACACTGATGGTCCACCTACAAATGTGAACTGACGTTCAAAAATAAAACATTTGAAAACGGACCATTTTCCACATTTCTGAAGCATGACGTAATGGGGGGTGTTATCTCTTTTGTCGAAAATCAGCCGTTTTTGCTTGAACATTAAATGCCTCCAAATGGTATTTAATTCACTTCCCGAGCCCCTGGAAGCATGAAAATCACTTTAAACATGCTAATTTTAGCTCTAACACTGATGATCCACCTACAAATGTGAACTGACGTTCAAAAATAAAACATTTGAAAACGGACCATTTTCCACATTTCTGAAGCATGACGTAATGGGGGGGGTGTTATCTCTTTTGTCGAAAATCAGCCGTTTTTGCTCGAACATTAAATGCCTCCAAATGGTATTTAATTCACTTCCCGGGGTGAAGAAACCCTTTTTGAGAACTCAGAGTGAGTAAATTGGCCATTTTCATGCACTTTTAACCATTCCATAAATCTTGTGTTTAGGGCCCCTGGAAGCATGAAAATCACTTTAAACATGCTAATTTTAGCTCTAACACTGATGATCCACCTACAAATGTGAACTGACGTTCAAAAATAAAACATTTGAAAACGGACCATTTTCCACATTTCTGAAGCATGACGTAATGGGGGGGTGTTATCTCTTTTGTCGAAAATCAGCAGTTTTTGCTCGAACATTAAATGCCTCCAAATGGTATTTAATTCACTTCCCGGGGTGAAGAAACCCTTTTTGAGAACTCAGAGTGAGTAAATTGGCCATTTTCATGCACTTTTAACCATTCCATAAATCTTGTGTTTAGGGCCCCTGGAAGCATGAAAATCACTTTAAACATGCTAATTTTAGCTCTAACACTGATGATCCACCTACAAATGTGAACTGACGTTCAAAAATAAAACATTTGAAAACTGACCATTTTCCACATTTCTGAAGCATGACGTAATGGGGGGGTGTTATCTCTTTTGTCAGAAATCAGCTGTTTTTGCTTTAACATTAAATGCCTCCAAATAGTATTTAATTCACTTCCCGAGCCCCTGGAAGCATGAAAATCACTTTAAACATGCTAATTTTAGCTCTAACACTGATGATCCACCTACAAATGTGAACTGACGTTCAAAAATAAAACATTTGAAAACGGACCATTTTCCACATTTCTGAAGCATGACGTAATGGGGGGGGTGTTATCTCGTTTGTCGAAAATCAGCCGTTTTTGCTTGAACATTAAATGCCTCCAAATGGTATTTAATTCACTTCCCGAGCCCTTGGAAGCATGAAAATCACTTTAAACATGCTAATTTTAGCTCTAATACTGATGATCCACCTACAAATGTGAACTGACGTTCAAAAATGAAACATTTGAAAACGGACCATTTTCCACATTTCTGAAGCATGACGTAATGGGGGGGGTGTTATCTCTTTTGTCGAAAATCAGCTGTTTTTGCTCGAACATTAAATGCCTCCAAATGGTATTTAATTAACTTCCCGGGGTGAAGAAACCCTTTTTGAGAACTCAGAGTGAGTAAATTGGCCATTTTCATGCACTTTTAACCATTCCATAAATCTTGTGTTTAGGGCCCCTGAAAGCGTTAAAATCACTTTAAACATGCTAATTTTAGCTCTAACACTGATGATCCACCTACAAATGTGAACTGACGTTCAAAAATAAAACATTTGAAAACGGACCATTTTCCACATTTCTGAAGCATGACGTAATGGGGGGGTGTTATCTCTTTTGTCGAAAATCAGCCGTTTTTGCTTGAACATTAAATGCCTCCAAATGGTATTTAAGTCACTTCCCGAGGCCCTGGAAGCATGGAAATCACTTTAAACATGCTAATTTTAGCTCTAACACTGATGATCCACCTACAAATGTGAACTGACGTTCAAAAATAAAACATTTGAAAACGGACCATTTTCCACATTTCTGAAGCATGACGTAATGGGGGGGGGTGTTATCTCTTTTGTCGAAAATCAGCTGTTTTTGCTCGAACATTAAATGCCTCCAAATGGTATTTAATTAACTTCCCGGGGTGAAGAAACCCTTTTTGAGAACTCAGAGTGAGTAAATTGGCCATTTTAATGCACTTTTAACCATTCCATAAATCTTGTGTTTAGGGCCCCTGAAAGCGTTAAAATCACTTTAAACATGCTAATTTTAGCTCTAACACTGATGATCCACCTACAAATGTGAACTGACGTTCAAAAATAAAACATTTGAAAACGGACCATTTTCCACATTTCTGAAGCATGACGTAATGGGGGGGTGTTATCTCTTTTGTCGAAAATCAGCCGTTTTTGCTTGAACATTAAATGCCTCCAAATGGTATTTAATTCACTTCCCGAGCCCCTGGAAGCATGAAAATCACTTTAAACATGCTAATTTTAGCTCTAACACTGATGATCCACCTACAAATGTGAACTGACGTTCAAAAATAAAACATTTGAAAACGGACCATTTTCCACATTTCTGAAGCATGACGTAATGGGGGGGTGTTATCTCTTTTGTCGAATATCAGCCGTTTTTGCTCGAACATTAAATGCCTCCAAATGGTATTTAATTCACTTCCCGGGGTGAAGAAACCCTTTTTGAGAACTCAGAGTGAGTAAATTGGCCATTTTCATGCACTTTTAACCATTCCATAAATCTTGTGTTTAGGGCCCCTGGAAGCATGAAAATCACTTTAAACATGCTAATTTTAGCTCTAACACTGATGATCCACCTACAAATGTGAACTGACGTTCAAAAATAAAACATTTGAAAACGGACCATTTTCCACATTTCTGAAGCATGACGTAATGGGGGGGTGTTATCTCTTTTGTCGAAAATCAGCAGTTTTTGCTCGAACATTAAATGCCTCCAAATGGTATTTAATTCACTTCCCGGGGTGAAGAAACCCTTTTTGAGAACTCAGAGTGAGTAAATTGGCCATTTTCATGCACTTTTAACCATTCCATAAATCTTGTGTTTAGGGCCCCTGGAAGCATGAAAATCACTTTAAACATGCTAATTTTAGCTCTAACACTGATGATCCACCTACAAATGTGAACTGACGTTCAAAAATAAAACATTTGAAAACGGACCATTTTCCACATTTCTGAAGCATGACGTAATGGGGGGGTGTTATCTCTTTTGTCGAAAATCAGCCGTTTTTGCTTGAACATTAAATGCCTCCAAATGGTATTTAAGTCACTTCCCGAGGCCCTGGAAGCATGAAAATCACTTTAAACATGCTAATTTTAGCTCTAACACTGATGATCCACCTACAAATGTGAACTGACGTTCAAAAATAAAACATTTGAAAACGGACCATTTTCCACATTTCTGAAGCATGACGTAATGGGGGGGGGTGTTATCTCTTTTGTCGAAAATCAGCTGTTTTTGCTCGAACATTAAATGCCTCCAAATGGTATTTAATTAACTTCCCGGGGTGAAGAAACCCTTTTTGAGAACTCAGAGTGAGTAAATTGGCCATTTTAATGCACTTTTAACCATTCCATAAATCTTGTGTTTAGGGCCCCTGAAAGCGTTAAAATCACTTTAAACATGCTAATTTTAGCTCTAACACTGATGATCCACCTACAAATGTGAACTGACGTTCAAAAATAAAACATTTGAAAACGGACCATTTTCCACATTTCTGAAGCATGACGTAATGGGGGGGTGTTATCTCTTTTGTCGAAAATCAGCCGTTTTTGCTTGAACATTAAATGCCTCCAAATGGTATTTAATTCACTTCCCGAGCCCCTGGAAGCATGAAAATCACTTTAAACATGCTAATTTTAGCTCTAACACTGATGATCCACCTACAAATGTGAACTGACGTTCAAAAATAAAACATTTGAAAACGGACCATTTTCCACATTTCTGAAGCATGACGTAATGGGGGGTGTTATCTCTTTTGTCGAAAATCAGCCGTTTTTGCTCGAACATTAAATGCCTCCAAATGGTATTTAATTCACTTCCCGGGGTGAAGAAACCCTTTTTGAGAACTCAGAGTGAGTAAATTGGCCATTTTCATGCACTTTTAACCATTCCATAAATCTTGTGTTTAGGGCCCCTGGAAGCATGAAAATCACTTTAAACATGCTAATTTTAGCTCTAACACTGATGATCCACCTACAAATGTGAACTGATGTTCAAAAATAAAACATTTGAAAACGGACCATTTTCCACATTTCTGAAGCATGACGTAATGGGGGGGTGTTATCTCTTTTGTCGAAAATCAGCAGTTTTTGCTCGAACATTAAATGCCTCCAAATGGTATTTAATTCACTTCCCGGGGTGAAGAAACCCTTTTTGAGAACTCAGAGTGAGTAAATTGGCCATTTTCATGCACTTTTAACCATTCCATAAATCTTGTGTTTAGGGCCCCTGGAAGCATGAAAATCACTTTAAACATGCTAATTTTAGCTCTAACACTGATGATCCACCTACAAATGTGAACTGACGTTCAAAAATAAAACATTTGAAAACTGACCATTTTCCACATTTCTGAAGCATGACGTAATGGGGGGGTGTTATCTCTTTTGTCAGAAATCAGCTGTTTTTGCTTGAACATTAAATGCCTCCAAATAGTATTTAATTCACTTCCCGAGCCCCTGGAAGCATGAATATCACTTTAAACATGCTAATTTTAGCTCTAACACTGATGATCCACCTACAAATGTGAACTGACGTTCAAAAATAAAACATTTGAAAACGGACCATTTTCCACATTTCTGAAGCATGACGTAATGGGGGGGGTGTTATCTCTTTTGTCGAAAATCAGCTGTTTTTGCTCGAACATTAAATGCCTCCAAATGGTATTTAATTAACTTCCCGGGGTGAAGAAACCCTTTTTGAGAACTCAGAGTGAGTAAATTGGCCATTTTAATGCACTTTTAACCATTCCATAAATCTTGTGTTTAGGGCCCCTGAAAGCGTTAAAATCACTTTAAACATGCTAATTTTAGCTCTAACACTGATGATCCACCTACAAATGTGAACTGACGTTCAAAAATAAAACATTTGAAAACGGACCATTTTCCACATTTCTGAAGCATGACGTAATGGGGGGGTGTTATCTCTTTTGTCGAAAATCAGCCGTTTTTGCTTGAACATTAAATGCCTCCAAATGGTATTTAATTCACTTCCCGAGCCCCTGGAAGCATGAAAATCACTTTAAACATGCTAATTTTAGCTCTAACACTGATGATCCACCTACAAATGTGAACTGACGTTCAAAAATAAAACATTTGAAAACGGACCATTTTCCACATTTCTGAAGCATGACGTAATGGGGGGGTGTTATCTCTTTTGTCGAAAATCAGCCGTTTTTGCTCGAACATTAAATGCCTCCAAATGGTATTTAATTCACTTCCCGGGGTGAAGAAACCCTTTTTGAGAACTCAGAGTGAGTAAATTGGCCATTTTCATGCACTTTTAACCATTCCATAAATCTTGTGTTTAGGGCCCCTGGAAGCATGAAAATCACTTTAAACATGCTAATTTTAGCTCTAACACTGATGATCCACCTACAAATGTGAACTGACGTTCAAAAATAAAACATTTGAAAACGGACCATTTTCCACATTTCTGAAGCATGACGTAATGGGGGGGTGTTATCTCTTTTGTCGAAAATCAGCAGTTTTTGCTCGAACATTAAATGCCTCCAAATGGTATTTAATTCACTTCCCGGGGTGAAGAAACCCTTTTTGAGAACTCAGAGTGAGTAAATTGGCCATTTTCATGCACTTTTAACCATTCCATAAATCTTGTGTTTAGGGCCCCTGGAAGCATGAAAATCACTTTAAACATGCTAATTTTAGCTCTAACACTGATGATCCACCTACAAATGTGAACTGACGTTCAAAAATAAAACATTTGAAAACGGACCATTTTCCACATTTCTGAAGCATGACGTAATGGGGGGGTGTTATCTCTTTTGTCGAAAATCAGCCGTTTTTGCTTGAACATTAAATGCCTCCAAATGGTATTTAAGTCACTTCCCGAGGCCCTGGAAGCATGAAAATCACTTTAAACATGCTAATTTTAGCTCTAACACTGATGATCCACCTACAAATGTGAACTGACGTTCAAAAATAAAACATTTGAAAACGGACCATTTTCCACATTTCTGAAGCATGACGTAATGGGGGGGGGTGTTATCTCTTTTGTCGAAAATCAGCTGTTTTTGCTCGAACATTAAATGCCTCCAAATGGTATTTAATTAACTTCCCGGGGTGAAGAAACCCTTTTTGAGAACTCAGAGTGAGTAAATTGGCCATTTTAATGCACTTTTAACCATTCCATAAATCTTGTGTTTAGGGCCCCTGAAAGCGTTAAAATCACTTTAAACATGCTAATTTTAGCTCTAACACTGATGATCCACCTACAAATGTGAACTGACGTTCAAAAATAAAACATTTGAAAACGGACCATTTTCCACATTTCTGAAGCATGACGTAATGGGGGGGTGTTATCTCTTTTGTCGAAAATCAGCCGTTTTTGCTTGAACATTAAATGCCTCCAAATGGTATTTAATTCACTTCCCGAGCCCCTGGAAGCATGAAAATCACTTTAAACATGCTAATTTTAGCTCTAACACTGATGATCCACCTACAAATGTGAACTGACGTTCAAAAATAAAACATTTGAAAACGGACCATTTTCCACATTTCTGAAGCATGACGTAATGGGGGGGTGTTATCTCTTTTGTCGAAAATCAGCCGTTTTTGCTCGAACATTAAATGCCTCCAAATGGTATTTAATTCACTTTCCGGGGGGGCAAGAAACCCTTTTTGAGAACTCAGAGTGAGTAAATTGGCCATTTTCATGCACTTTTAACCATTCCATAAATCTTGTGTTTAGGGCCCCTGGAAGCATGAAAATCACTTTAAACATGCTAATTTTAGCTCTAACACTGATGATCCACCTACAAATGTGAACTGATGTTCAAAAATAAAACATTTGAAAACGGACCATTTTCCACATTTCTGAAGCATGACGTAATGGGGGGGTGTTATCTCTTTTGTCGAAAATCAGCAGTTTTTGCTCGAACATTAAATGCCTCCAAATGGTATTTAATTCACTTCCCGGGGTGAAGAAACCCTTTTTGAGAACTCAGAGTGAGTAAATTGGCCATTTTCATGCACTTTTAACCATTCCATAAATCTTGTGTTTAGGGCCCCTGGAAGCATGAAAATCACTTTAAACATGCTAATTTTAGCTCTAACACTGATGATCCACCTACAAATGTGAACTGACGTTCAAAAATAAAACATTTGAAAACTGACCATTTTCCACATTTCTGAAGCATGACGTAATGGGGGGGTGTTATCTCTTTTGTCAGAAATCAGCTGTTTTTGCTTGAACATTAAATGCCTCCAAATAGTATTTAATTCACTTCCCGAGCCCCTGGAAGCATGAAAATCACTTTAAACATGCTAATTTTAGCTCTAACACTGATGATCCACCTACAAATGTGAACTGACGTTCAAAAATAAAACATTTGAAAACGGACCATTTTCCACATTTCTGAAGCATGACGTAATGGGGGGGGTGTTATCTCTTTTGTCGAAAATCAGCCGTTTTTGCTTGAACATTAAATGCCTCCAAATGGTATTTAATTCACTTCCCGAGCCCTTGGAAGCATGAAAATCACTTTAAACATGCTAATTTTAGCTCTAACACTGATGATCCACCTACAAATGTGAACTGACGTTCAAAAATGAAACATTTGAAAACGGACCATTTTCCACATTTCTGAAGCATGACGTAATGGGGGGGTGTTATCTCTTTTGTCGAAAATCAGCCGTTTTTGCTCGAACATTAAATGCCTCCAAATGGTATTTAATTCACTTCCCGGGGTGAAGAAACCCTTTTTGAGAACTCAGAGTGAGTAAATTGGCCATTTTCATGCACTTTTAACCATTCCATAAATCTTGTGTTTAGGGCCCCTGGAAGCATGAAAATCACTTTAAACATGCTAATTTTAGCTCTAACACTGATGATCCACCTACAAATGTGAACTGACGTTCAAAAATAAAACATTTGAAAACGGACCATTTTCCACATTTCTGAAGCATGACGTAATGGGGGGGTGTTATCTCTTTTGTCGAAAATCAGCCGTTTTTGCTTGAACATTAAATGCCTCCAAATGGTATTTAATTCACTTCCCGAGCCCATGGAAGCATGAAAATCACTTTAAACATGCTAATTTTAGCTCTAACACTGATGATCCACCTACAAATCTGAACTGACGTTCAAAAATAAAACATTTGAAAACGGACCATTTTCCACATTTCTGAAGCATGACGTAATGGGGGGGTGTTATCTCTTTTGTCGAAAATCAGCCGTTTTTGCTTGAACATTAAATGCCTCCAAATGGTATTTAATTCACTTCCCGAGCCCCTGGAAGCATGAAAATCACTTTAAACATGCTAATTTTAGCTCTAACACTGATGATCCACCTACAAATGTGAACTGACGTTCAAAAATAAAACATTTGAAAACGGACCATTTTCCACATTTCTGAAGCATGACGTAATGGGGGGGTGTTATCTCTTTTGTCGAAAATCAGCCGTTTTTGCTCGAACATTAAATGCCTCCAAATGGTATTTAATTCACTTCCCGGGGTGAAGAAACCCTTTTTGAGAACTCAGAGTGAGTAAATTGGCCATTTTCATGCACTTTTAACCATTCCATAAATCTTGTGTTTAGGGCCCCTGGAAGCATGAAAATCACTTTAAACATGCTAATTTTAGCTCTAACACTGATGATCCACCTACAAATGTGAACTGACGTTCAAAAATAAAACATTTGAAAACGGACCATTTTCCACATTTCTGAAGCATGACGTAATGGGGGGGTGTTATCTCTTTTGTCGAAAATCAGCAGTTTTTGCTCGAACATTAAATGCCTCCAAATGGTATTTAATTCACTTCCCGGGGTGAAGAAACCCTTTTTGAGAACTCAGAGTGAGTAAATTGGCCATTTTCATGCACTTTTAACCATTCCATAAATCTTGTGTTTAGGGCCCCTGGAAGCATGAAAATCACTTTAAACATGCTAATTTTAGCTCTAACACTGATGATCCACCTACAAATGTGAACTGACGTTCAAAAATAAAACATTTGAAAACTGACCATTTTCCACATTTCTGAAGCATGACGTAATGGGGGGGTGTTATCTCTTTTGTCAGAAATCAGCTGTTTTTGCTTGAACATTAAATGCCTCCAAATAGTATTTAATTCACTTCCCGAGCCCCTGGAAGCATGAAAATCACTTTAAACATGCTAATTTTAGCTCTAACACTGATGATCCACCTACAAATGTGAACTGACGTTCAAAAATAAAACATTTGAAAACGGACCATTTTCCACATTTCTGAAGCATGACGTAATGGGGGGGGTGTTATCTCTTTTGTCGAAAATCAGCCGTTTTTGCTTGAACATTAAATGCCTCCAAATGGTATTTAATTCACTTCCCGAGCCCTTGGAAGCATGAAAATCACTTTAAACATGCTAATTTTAGCTCTAACACTGATGATCCACCTACAAATGTGAACTGACGTTCAAAAATGAAACATTTGAAAACGGACCATTTTCCACATTTCTGAAGCATGACGTAATGGGGGGGTGTTATCTCTTTTGTCGAAAATCAGCCGTTTTTGCTCGAACATTAAATGCCTCCAAATGGTATTTAATTCACTTCCCGGGGTGAAGAAACCCTTTTTGAGAACTCAGAGTGAGTAAATTGGCCATTTTCATGCACTTTTAACCATTCCATAAATCTTGTGTTTAGGGCCCCTGGAAGCATGAAAATCACTTTAAACATGCTAATTTTAGCTCTAACACTGATGATCCACCTACAAATGTGAACTGACGTTCAAAAATAAAACATTTGAAAACGGACCATTTTCCACATTTCTGAAGCATGACGTAATGGGGGGGTGTTATCTCTTTTGTCGAAAATCAGCCGTTTTTGCTTGAACATTAAATGCCTCCAAATGGTATTTAATTCACTTCCCGAGCCCATGGAAGCATGAAAATCACTTTAAACATGCTAATTTTAGCTCTAACACTGATGATCCACCTACAAATCTGAACTGACGTTCAAAAATAAAACATTTGAAAACGGACCATTTTCCACATTTCTGAAGCATGACGTAATGGGGGGGTTATCTCTTTTGTCGAAAATCAGCTGTTTTTGCTTGAACATTAAATGCCTCCAAATAGTATTGTATTCACTTCCCGGGGTGAAGAAACCCTTTTTGAGAACTCAGAGTGAGTAAATTGGCCATTTTCATGCACTTTAAACCATTCCATAAATCTTGTGTTTAGGGCCCCTGGAAGCATGAAAATCACTTTAAACATGCTAATTTTAGCTCTAACACTGATGATCCACCTACAAATGTGAACTGACGTTCAAAAATAAAACATTTGAAAACGGACCATTTTCCACATTTCTGAAGCATGACGTAATGGGGGGGTGTTATCTCTTTTGTCGAAAATCAGCCGTTTTTGCTTGAACATTAAATGCCTCCAAATGGTATTTAATTCACTTCCCGAGCCCCTGGAAGCATGAAAATCAGTTTAAACATGCTAATTTTAGCTCTAACACTGATGATCCACCTACAAATGTGAACTGACGTTCAAAAATAAAACATTTGGAAACGGACCATTTTCCACATTTCTGAAGCATGACATAATGGGGGGGTGTTATCTCTTTTGTCGAAAATCAGCAGTTTTTGCTTGAACATTAAATGCCTCCAAATGGTATTTAATTCACTTCCCGAGCCCCTGGAAGCATGAAAATCACTTTAAACATGCTAATTTTAGCTCTAACACTGATGATCCACCTACAAATGTGAACTGACGTTCAAAAATAAAACATTTGGAAACTGACCATTTTCCACATTTCTGAAGCATGACGTAATGGGGGGGTGTTATCTCTTTTGTCGAAAATCAGCAGTTTTTGCTTGAACATTAAATGCCTCCAAATGGTATTTAATTCACTTCCCGGGGTGAAGAAACCCTTTTTGAGAACTCAGAGTGAGTAATTTGGCCATTTTCATGCACTTTTAACCATTCCATAAATCTTGTGTTTAGGGCCCCTGGAAGCATGAAAATCACTTTAAACATGCTAATTTTAGCTCTAACACTGATGATCCACCTACAAATGTGAACTGACGTTCAAAAATAAAACATTTGAAAACGGACCATTTTCCACATTTCTGAAGCATGACGTAATGGGGGTGTTATCTCTTTTGTCGAAAATCAGCCGTTTGTGCTCGAACATTAAATGCCTCCAAATGGTATTTAATTAACTTCCCGGGGTGAAGAAACCCTTTTTGAGAACTCAGAGTGAGTAAATTGGCCATTTTCATGCACTTTTAACCATTCCATAAATCTTGTGTTTAGGACCCCTGGAAGCATGAAAATCACTTTAAACATGCTAATTTTAGCTCTAACACTGATGATCCACCTACAAATGTGAACTGACGTTCAAAAATAAAACATTTGAAAACGGACCATTTTCCACATTTCTGAAGCATGACGTAATGGGGGGGTGTTATCTCTTTTGTCGAAAATCAGCCGTTTTTGCTTGAACATTAAATGCCTCCAAATGGTATTTAATTCACTTCCCGAGCCCCTGGAAGCATGAAAATCACTTTAAACATGCTAATTTTAGCTCTAACACTGATGATCCACCTACAAATGTGAACTGACGTTCAAAAATGAAACATTTGAAAACTGACCATTTTCCACATTTCTGAAGCATGACGTAATGGGGGGGTGTTATCTCTTTTGTCGAAAATCAGCCGTTTTTGCTCGAACATTAAATGCCTCCAAATAGTATTTAATTCACTTCCCGGGGTGAAGAAACCCTTTTTGAGAACTCAGAGTGAGTAAATTGGCCATTTTCATGCACTTTAAACCATTCCATAAATCTTGTGTTTAGGGCCCCTGGAAGCATGAAAATCACTTTAAACATGCTAATTTTAGCTCTAACACTGATGATCCACCTACAAATGTGAACTGACGTTCAAAAATAAAACATTTGAAAACGGACAATTTTCCACATTTCTGAAGCATGACGTAATGGGGGGGTGTTATCTCTTTTGTCGAAAATCAGCCGTTTTTGCTTGAACATTAAATGCCTCCAAATGGTATTTAAGTCACTTCCCGAGGCCCTGGAAGCATGAAAATCACTTTACACATGCTAATTTTAGCTCTAACACTGATGATCCACCTACAAATGTGAACTGACGTTCAAAAATAAAACATTTGAAAACGGACCATTTTCCACATTTCTGAAGCATGACGTAATGGGGGGGGGGTGTTATCTCTTTTGTCGAAAATCAGCTGTTTTTGCTCGAACATTAAATGCCTCCAAATGGTATTTAATTAACTTCCCGGGGTGAAGAAACCCTTTTTGATAACTCAGAGTGAGTAAATTGGCCATTTTAATGCACTTTTAACCATTCCATAAATCTTGTGTTTAGGGCCCCTGAAAGCGTTAAAATCACTTTAAACATGCTAATTTTAGCTCTAACACTGATGATCCACCTACAAATGTGAACTGACGTTCAAAAATAAAACATTTGAAAACGGACCATTTTCCACATTTCTGAAGCATGACGTAATGGGGGGGTGTTATCTCTTTTGTCGAAAATCAGCCGTTTTTGCTCGAACATTAAATGCCTCCAAATGGTATTTAATTCACTTCCCGGGGTGAAGAAACCCTTTTTGAGAACTCAGAGTGAGTAAATTGGCCATTTTCATGCACTTTTAACCATTCCATATAGCCGAGATACCCGCCACCCCCTCTCAACACAATCCCCAAAAGGAGTGAAACCGGAAACAGTTCTTGAAGTTTTTGGAAGTGGGATGGAGTGACCATCCCGGCCGTATTTATTAAAACAAAATTAAAACATTAAACGTTTCATGTTATGTACAATTTCATTACCATATTGCGATGTTTGGCTAACCTTAACAGATTCTCTAATACAGAGGTTCTCCTAGCCGAACTAGCAACCTACAAAACATTTCTTGACATATTGAAATTGTACAACCTAACGTTTAAGGGCCAACAGCAAGGTCATAACCGGTGTCAAGATCCCTAACCGGACTTACCCCTCCCACTTGGGATGGGCGACAGCACGGAGGCGTACCTCAAGTGCAACTACTACCAATTTCCCTTGACTTGACGGGGGCACCTAAAACTCGACGCCAGTTAAAGGTCGTTCGAATACTCGTGTGAGGTATCTAGAAGGTATCGTGGCCCTTATCCCAACCCCACACAACTTACCGCATCTGCCGTCGCAGATGTCACTGGCCCCGGGAAATTCCCCAGGAGGGGGCTGTAACCCCTCCTACAAAGGAAGGGGCCTTGACCGCCTTTCCTTTACTTCCGGCGACCCATCCTTAGAAGGGACCGCCTCCCCATTGAGGGGCCAATGGCCACCTCTCCCGAGCGCTCCCATCCGTGTTGGGTGACGCCCACTCATAGGGATCTACTAATTAGTGCTCACCGATCATGACCTTACCGCCTACCAAAATAAATACGACAGTGCAAATTAACCTAAGAATACATTGGCCACTATGACCGAAAGAGCATACATCAAAATTCGACACTAACTGAATATCTTTAATGGCAAACATACTCAAAACGAACATTCTTTATTAACTCAAAATCAACACGGCACTACAACCTGGAAACGAAAACAAAACAAAATTAATCAACTTTATTATACACAACTGGCTGTCTTCAGGGGCTGGTGGGTGGGTCAAAATTGGCTCTTCGTTCTGTCCCGAGCTCACGTGCAGCGAGGAGGTGCAGCTTCAGAGCACAAGAACAAGAGGATGTCTTCTGGTCTTGCGTCCCTTTTTATCCGTCTTCAGGGCGGGCGTATACCCGCCCCTGCCTGCCCCTGAGGGCGTGGCTGGCTGCGTCGGTGTCTAGGCCAGCCCACTCTAGGGCGGGAACGAGCGCGCCCCAGCTACGCCGCTTCGGGCATACCAGCTGAGACGCGCCTCCCGCCCAAAATGGCTTCCCGGGGGGATCGAGGCACTCGGCCATAAGTTCGGGGGGACCGATTCGGTCGCCCCTTTCCATATAGCCGAGATACCCGCCACCCCCTCTCAACACAATCCCCAAAAGGAGTGAAACCGGAAACAGTTCTTGAAGTTTTTGGAAGTGGGATGGAGTGACCATCCCGGCCGTATTTATTAAAACAAAATTAAAACATTAAACGTTTCATGTTATGTACAATTTCATTACCATATTGCGATGTTTGGCTAACCTTAACAGATTCTCTAATACAGAGGTTCTCCTAGCCGAACTAGCAACCTACAAAACATTTCTTGACATATTGAAATTGTACAACCTAACGTTTAAGGGCCAACAGCAAGGTCATAACCGGTGTCAAGATCCCTAACCGGACTTAACCCTCCCACTTGGGATGGGCGACAGCACGGAGGCGTACCTCAAGTGCAACTACTACCAATTTCCCTTGACTTGACGGGGGCACCTAAAACTCGACGCCAGTTAAAGGTCGTTCGAATACTCGTGTGAGGTATCTAGAAGGTATCGTGGCCCTTATCCCAACCCCACACAACTTACCGCATCTGCCGTCGCAGATGTCACTGGCCCCGGGAAATTCCCCAGGAGGGGGCTGTAACCCCTCCTACAAAGGAAGGGGCCTTGACCGCCTTTCCTTTACTTCCGGCGACCCATCCTTAGAAGGGACCGCCTCCCCATTGAGGGGCCAATGGCCACCTCTCCCGAGCGCTCCCATCCGTGTTGGGTGACGCCCACTCATAGGGATCTACTAATTAGTGCTCACCGATCATGACCTTACCGCCACAGGCCCGGATAGTTGACCGGCTATCCGGGCCCCCCACCAAAACTCCTAGCTAAAGGTCATGTTCCAACGTTTTTAACCATGCTAAGAAGTCTCCTATGAGTAACTCATTTCCCACCCGAGACAAATGCACACCATCCCCCATATACATACTGTCATCATTAATACAACCGTGCGAGATAGAATGCAATGTCCTGGAACGGAACAACCTACTCATTTTGTTATTAAGTTTCCTAACAGAATGGTTCAAAGCAGGGATCGAAATAGCCCCCCGCCACACTTTTCGTGGGATCATATGAGACCACGCAATTATGCACCCCGGAACTCTCCTCGCCAACCAACTTACGGTGGAAAGCATTGCCTCCAGGAGAAGTCGTCTACCGGTGGTGACCAAATCATTGCCCCCTAAATGTACTATGACTATTGACGGCGGTGACCTCGTCCGCCCTAACAAACCCTCAAAGTAAGCTTGAAACTGGTCAATACAGAGACCGCCCCTTCCGTAGAAGGACATCCTGTACCCGTATTCCCCAGCTACGTGAATCATGTCACCTGCTTTGAATACGTCTGCGGCACGCCTCACGTATGAGTGGCCCACGACCCACACCTCCTTTCTCACAGCCGGTGATGTCTGACCGCTGGCCCGGTGTTGGGTCGACTGCATAGTCCGCCCCGCCTCGAAGGCTTGCGTAACTGAAAACCAAACAAAAGACAAGAAGCGTGAGTACATTGTTACAGCTTCACAACATGTGCAACCGCACATACCTCTTATAACAATTGGAGGACCAACGCCCCACTCGTTTTACTTGTTCCACATTAAGACCCCTGGCTGCAGCTTCAGTGGCAGCCCCTATCCGAAAGGAGTGGGTCCCAAACTCCCCCGGGTCCAAGCCTGCTGCGGCAATTGACATCGCGAGCACCCGCTGAAACTGAAACTTTGTCAGTGGGGTGGCGTCCGCGTGTCTCAACATTGTCCCCCCCCATGATGCCACCCTTTGTGCTAGGTAATCCTCTAAACACCTCACCGGACACATGGAGGATCCTGGAATCCTGCGAATGACTATGCAGTCTCCCACCCCATTTTGATCGGTTTTCGACTTGACAAAGGATACCGTCATAGTCTCACCCCTGATCTGAACGTGTTCCCGGCACAAACCCCCCGCCACATCCCGCTTGCTCCTTGCCACCAGCTCACTTATCCTCATAGCCCCGTGAAATGCAAGCGTAAAAGCGGCTCGGAACAAACAGGCCTCGAACTGAGACGAGCATATGTCGGGGAGTGTGGCCAGCAACTGGGACAACCTATCCAGACCTATCGGGCGCCTCTCATCTACTCTGCGACCCTCAAGGCGTTGCCACCCACGCAGCGCTTTCTGTACAGCAAAAGACGCTGTCGGGTCCTGGATATTATGAGCCCTGGCAACCAAGGGACATGGCAGCACGATGCCTCTGGGCTGTAGCCACCGACTTCCCAGCCTTACGCAAGGACATCAGAAAATGTACTACCCAATCCTCATGCCCCCAAAGTCCCCCTCTCTCAGTCCCCAAAAAGGCCAAATAAGCCCGAAACGCCCCTTCGTATGCCTTCCTCGTCCTTGGTGCTAGACTCTCTCCCACGAGGTAACGAAGTTCGGGGCACCGAGAGACCAGAGAGCTTCGGGAAAGGGTGCTGGCTCGGGGTCCGCTGAGGGAAGGAAACCCGAGAAAGCCTGCATTTGAAAACGAGACAGTGCATCAGCAGCCTGATTCATCACCCCCGGGACATGTTTTGCTCTGAATACCACGTTCAGTTGCATACACAGTAAGACAATTTCTTTAAGCAGCCTCAAAATCATTTTACAACGTGCTGCCTGACTATTAATGCATTCTACAACGGTCATATTGTCAGACCAAAATATGACAGAATGATTTTTGAAACCATCGGGCCAGGATCTGAGGGCCACCAAAATAGGAAACAGCTCAAGGAAAGCAATATTACTCGTCAGCCCCTCATCGTGCCACCATGTTGGCCACTTTTGTGCCGACCATTTTGTGCCGAAGATGGCGCCGAAACCCATGCTTCCCGCTGAATCCGTCCATAGACCCAGCTCTTCAGAGGACAAGGCCGGTTTGTTCCAGACGACTCGACCATTGAAATCCGCCAAGAATGCTAACCAAATACGCATGTCTTGGCGGACCTCGGCCGATAACCTCGTGCGATGGTGACCCTCTTTTAGGCCGACCATCGCCTGTGCAATCGAACGGGAGAAGGGGCGGGCCATCGGGATCACCCTTAAGGCAAAATTCAACTTCCCCACCAATTGCTGCAATTGATGCAGCGTAACTTTAGATGCAGTGATACACATTTGCAGGGCTGTCTTGAATTTCGATACTTTGGAAGCTGGTAAACGAAAACAACCCTCACTAGAGTCCAACTCGATCCCGAGGAACTCGAGGCAAGTCGTGGGACCCACAGTTTTACCTGGTGCCAACGGCACGCCAAATTGATTCATTAAAACACAAAATTCAGTCAAGGCCCGGGCACATTCATCATCCCCAGCGGCCCCAAGGAACAGAAAATCATCGAGGTAATGCATCACATTCCGAAAACCTGTTTTCTTCGTGTAAACCCATTGCAGAAAACTACTGAATTTCTCGAAATAAGCACAAGATATCGAGCACCCCATTGGCATACACCTGTCCATGTAATACGAACCTTGAAACATGAATCCCAACAAACGTTGATCATCCGGGTATACCGGGAGCAAACGGAACGCTGACTCGATATCTGATTTCGCCATCAGCGTCCCGGGCCCCAGGCGATTCAAAATGGCTACGGCCTCATCGAATGATGCGTACCGCACCGAACACATTTCTGGATTAATTGCATCGTTTACAGAAAGGCCATGAGGGGCTGATAAATTGTGAATCAATCGAAACTCACCCGGGTCCTTCTTGGGGACCACCCCTAAAGGAGAACAAACAAAGTTCGGTACCGGGGGGACAGGAAACGGGCCGGCAACCCGACCTCGGGTAACCTCTTTCCGGATCTTATCCTGTACTACAGTAGTATGCTGCAAGACGGAAAGTTGATTTTTGCACGACCCGACACCCTGAAAGCTACCCACCGGGATGCGGAAACCATATGAAAAACCGTTTCGTAGCACCCCAGCAGAAGTACGATCTGGGTATTCGCTGAGCCAAGGAATCATCGCCAGGGTATCAATCGGGGTTGGTAAAGGCGCCCCTCGGACTATATTAGACCTGTTTAGCGCCTCCTCTACCCCCATTTTCACCCGATTTGGCTCTGCACGAGGACTCAGGATGGGGTGCCCCACAACCACTACATTCGTGTTTGAACTTACAAGACCCCGGGGGCCTAGTACATTTGCTTCTGTTGAAATTGAAACAGAACCCCCTCTTCCCTGTATTGCCGGCGGGTCTCGGGTAATCGTCTGTACCCGTACCCGACCGAAAGGGCGTCCCCCCATTTTGGCGGGAGGACTCACTAACAGCACTCCCCACCAATGGCACTTTCAACATTCCCGACTCTTTCATCTTATTCCATGTTAAAGAATCGTAACAGTCCCAGGTTAAACTTTTGTTATGCTCCATCGCTTTCCTGAAAAGGTTGTCATAACAGAACCATTGGTTACCTTGGTGTGATGTCGAGTACCCCATAATTCGTGACTGATATACTGGAAATTCAGGGAGCAAATCAGGCCTACGCTCCCCCAAAATTGCCGTGAAAATTCCCCAAGCATTACCCCAGTTACCAATATTTTCATTCACTTTAAAGGCGGCCATTTTTGCGCGCCAAACACTCGGATGCATCAGATCCTTTTGACCCTTAACAGTTTCGACCTCATAGTGATCAACGAGCAGGGAGAAAATGTTAACGTATTCCCCCGCCCAAATCTTTTCCTTTATTGGCAAAGGAACATGTTGCCCCAATCTTTCTCTACGAGAGGGTGTTGACTCATCCCTTGCAATCGGCAATGGCCGCTTACCTGCACCGGACGCTGCTTCCGTCCCTCGTGGCTTGTCTATCGCCGCATCCGGCGCGGGCACCTTGGCTGTATCACGTTTCTCGCGCAACTGCTTTATGAGAGCTTGCGCTTCGGTAGCCATGGCGCCCCCATTACTGTCCCCCAACCATGCTGCTAACTGTGCCGCCAACTCGGGAGGCATATCTCCGGCAGACGTCGGGGTAACTATCACGGGAATCGGATTCCCCTCATCCGGTACCGGGGCCGGTACCGGGGCTGGCGCCTCGAGCGGGGAACAGGGAACCGGGACGTCTCCCCCGACCGGCCCCCTTCTCGGCCTCTTTGGCTTCCCTCCAGCCGGTGGACGCCCCGATCCCTCCTCGCCGTCTCGCTCCGCCAACCGCTTCTTAATTTCGGACATGTCCTTCATGAGGGCCCGAACCAACTGGTCAGTCGACATTGTCTTCGCTCCTTTCTTGGGCATCTTTTCAGACGAAGTATCTAAAAGACAAAGAGAGAGATTAAAACGCTCAAAATTGGCTCTTCGTTCTGTCCCGAGCTCACGTGCAGCGAGGAGGTGCAGCTTCAGAGCACAAGAACAAGAGGATGTCTTCTGGTCTTGCGTCCCTTTTTATCCGTCTTCAGGGCGGGCGTATACCCGCCCCTGCCTGCCCCTGAGGGCGTGGCTGGCTGCGTCGGTGTCTAGGCCAGCCCACTCTAGGGCGGGAACGAGCGCGCCCCAGCTACGCCGCTTCGGGCATACCAGCTGAGACGCGCCTCCCGCCCAAAATGGCTTCCCGGGGGGATCGAGGCACTCGGCCATAAGTTCGGGGGGACCGATTCGGTCGCCCCTTTCCATAAATCTTGTGTTTAGGGCCCCTGGAAGCATGAAAATCACTTTAAACATGCTAATTTTAGCTCTAACACTGATGATCCACCTACAAATGTGAACTGACGTTCAAAAATGAAACATTTGAAAACGGACCATTTTCCACATTTCTGAAGCATGACGTAATGGGGGGGTGTTATCTCTTTTGTCGAAAATCAGCCGTTTTTGCTCGAACATTAAATGCCTCCAAATGGTATTTAATTCACTTCCCGAGGTGAAGAAACCCTTTTTGAGAACTCAGAGTGAGTAAATTGGCCATTTTCATGCACTTTTAACCATTCCATAAATCTTGTGTTTAGGGCCCCTGGAAGCATGAAAATCACTTTAAACATGCTAATTTTAGCTCTAACACTGATGATCCACCTACAAATGTGAACTGACGTTCAAAAATAAAACATTTGAAAACGGACCATTTTCCACATTTCTGAAGCATGACGTAATGGGGGGGTGTTATCTCTTTTGTCGAAAATCAGCCGTTTTTGCTTGAACATTAAATGCCTCCAAATGGTATTTAATTCACTTCCCGAGCCCCTGGAAGCATGAAAATCACTTTAAACATGCTAATTTTAGCTCTAACACTGATGATCCACCTACAAATGTGAACTGACGTTCAAAAATAAAACATTTGGAAACGGACCATTTTCCACATTTCTGAAGCATGACGTAATGGGGGGGTGTTATCTCTTTTGTCGAAAATCAGCAGTTTTTGCTTGAATATTAAATGCCTCCAAATGGTATTTAATTCACTTCCCGGGGTGAAGAAACCCTTTTTGAGAACTCAGAGTGAGTAAATTGGCCATTTTCATGCACTTTTAACCATTCCATAAATCTTGTGTTTAGGGCCCCTGGAAGCATGAAAATCACTTTAAACATGCTAATTTTAGCTCTAACACTGATGATCCACCTACAAATGTGAACTGACGTTCAAAAATAAAACATTTGAAAACGGACCATTTTCCACATTTCTGAAGCATGACGTAATGGGGGTGTTATCTCTTTTGTCGAAAATCAGCCGTTTGTGCTCGAACATTAAATGCCTCCAAATGGTATTTAATTAACTTCCCGGGGTGAAGAAACCCTTTTTGAGAACTCAGAGTGAGTAAATTGGCCATTTTCATGCACTTTTAACCATTCCATAAATCTTGTGTTTAGGACCCCTGGAAGCATGAAAATCACTTTAAACATGCTAATTTTAGCTCTAACACTGATGATCCACCTACAAATGTGAACTGACGTTCAAAAATAAAACATTTGAAAACGGACCATTTTCCACATTTCTGAAGCATGACGTAATGGGGGGGTGTTATCTCTTTTGTCGAAAATCAGCCGTTTGTGCTCGAACATTAAATGCCTCCAAATGGTATTTAATTAACTTCCCGGGGTGAAGAAACCCTTTTTGAGAACTCAGAGTGAGTAAATTGGCCATTTTCATGCACTTTTAACCATTCCATAAATCTTGTGTTTAGGACCCCTGGAAGCATGAAAATCACTTTAAACATGCTAATTTTAGCTCTAACACTGATGATCCACCTACAAATGTGAACTGACGTTCAAAAATAAAACATTTGAAAACGGACCATTTTCCACATTTCTGAAGCATGACGTAATGGGGGGGTGTTATCTCTTTTGTCGAAAATCAGCCGTTTTTGCTTGAACATTAAATGCCTCCAAATGGTATTTAATTCACTTCCCGAGCCCCTGGAAGCATGAAAATCACTTTAAACATGCTAATTTTAGCTCTAACACTGATGATCCACCTACAAATGTGAACTGACGTTCAAAAATAAAACATTTGAAAACGGACCATTTTCCACATTTCGGAAGCATGACGTAATGGGGGGGTGTTATCTCTTTTGTCGAAAATCAGCAGTTTTTGCTTGAACATTAAATGCCTCCAAATGGTATTTAATTCACTTCCCGGGGTGAAGAAACCCTTTTTGAGAACTCAGAGTGAGTAAATTGGCCATTTTCATGCACTTTTAACCATTCCATAAATCTTGTGTTTAGGGCCCCTGGAAGCATGAAAATCACTTTAAACATGCTAATTTTAGCTCTAACACTGATGATCCACCTACAAATGTGAACTGACGTTCAAAAATAAAACATTTGAAAACGGACCATTTTCCACATTTCTGAAGCATGACGTAATGGGGGTGTTATCTCTTTTGTCGAAAATCAGCCGTTTGTGCTCGAACATTAAATGCCTCCAAATGGTATTTAATTAACTTCCCGGGGTGAAGAAACCCTTTTTGAGAACTCAGAGTGAGTAAATTGGCCATTTTCATGCACTTTTAACCATTCCATAAATCTTGTGTTTAGGACCCCTGGAAGCATGAAAATCACTTTAAACATGCTAATTTTAGCTCTAACACTGATGATCCACCTACAAATGTGAACTGACGTTCAAAAATAAAACATTTGAAAACGGACCATTTTCCACATTTCTGAAGCATGACGTAATGGGGGGGTGTTATCTCTTTTGTCGAAAATCAGCCGTTTTTGCTTGAACATTAAATGCCTCCAAATGGTATTTAATTCACTTCCCGAGCCCCTGGAAGCATGAAAATCACTTTAAACATGCTAATTTTAGCTCTAACACTGATGATCCACCTACAAATGTGAACTGACGTTCAAAAATAAAACATTTGAAAACGGACCATTTTCCACATTTCGGAAGCATGACGTAATGGGGTGGTGTTATCTCTTTTGTCGAAAATCAGCCGTTTTTGCTCGAACATTAAATGCCTCCAAATGGTATTTAATTAACTTCCCGGGGTGAAGAAACCCCTTTTGAGGACTCAGAGTGAGTAAATTGGCCATTTTCAATGCACTTTTAACCATTCCATAAATCTTGTGTTTAGGGCCCCTGGAAGCATGAAAATCACTTTAAACATGCTAATTTTAGCTCTAAAACTGATGATCCACCTACAAATGTGAACTGACGTTCAAAAATAAAACATTCGAAAACAGACCATTTTCCACATTTCTGAAGCATGACGTAATGGGGGGGTGTTATCTCTTTTGTCGAAAATCAGCCGTTTTTGCTTGAACATTAAATGCCTCCAAATGGTATTTAATTCACTTCCTGAGCCCCTGGAAGCATGAAAATCGCTTTAAACATGCTAATTTTAGCTCTAACACTGATGATCCACCTACAAATGTGAACTGACGTTCAAAAATAAAACATTTGAAAACGGACCATTTTCCACATTTCTGAAGCATGACGTAATGGGGGGTGTTATCTCTTTTGTCGAAAATCAGCCGTTTTTGCTTGAACATTAAATGCCTCCAAATGGTATTTAATTCACTTCCCGGGGTGAAGAAACACTTTTTGAGAACTCAGAGTGAGTAAATTGGCCATTTTCATGCACTTTTAACCATTCCATAAATCTTGTGTTTAGGGCCCCTGGAAGCATGAAAATCACTTTAAACATGCTAATTTTAGCTCTAACACTGATGATCCACCTACAAATGTGAACTGACGTTCAAAAATAAAACATTTGAAAACGGACCATTTTCCACATTTCTGAAGCATTACGTAATGGGGGGGTGTTATCTCTTTTGTCGAAAATCAGCCGTTTTTGCTTGAACATTAAATGCCTCCAAATGGTATTTAATTCACTTCCCGAGCCCCTGGAAGCATGAAAATCACTTTAAACATGCTAATTTTAGCTCTAACACTGATGATCCACCTACAAATGTGAACTGACGTTCAAAAATAAAACATTTGAAAACGGACCATTTTCCACATTTCTGAAGCATGACGTTATCTCTTTTGTCGAAAATCAGCCTTTTTTGCTTGAACATTAAATGCCTCCAAATGGTATTTAATTCACTTCCCGAGCCCCTGGAAGCATGAAAATCACATTAAACATGCTAATTTTAGCTCTAACACTGATGATCCACCTACAAATGTGAACTGACGTTCAAAAATAAAACATTTGAAAACGGACCATTTTCCACATTTCTGAAGCATGACGTAATGGGGGGTTATCTCTTTTGTCGAAAATCAGCTGTTTTTGCTTGAACATTAAATGCCTCCAAATAGTATTTAATTCACTTCCCGGGGTGAAGAAACCCTTTTTGAGAACTCAGAGTGAGTAAATTGGCAATTTTCATGCACTTTAAACCATTCCATAAATCTTGTGTTTAGGGCCCCTGGAAGCATGAAAATCACTTTCAACATGCTAATTTTAGCTCTAACACTGATGATCCACCTACAAATGTGAACTAACGTTCAAAAATAAAACATTTGAAAACGGACCATTTTTCACATTTCTGAAGCATGACGTAATGGGGGGGTGTTATCTCTTTTGTCGAAAATCAGCCGTTTTTGCTTGAACATTAAATGCCTCCAAATGGTATTTAAGTCACTTCCCGAGGCCCTGGAAGCATGAAAATCACTTTAAACATGCTAATTTTAGCTCTAACACTGATGATCCACCTACAAATGTGAACTGACGTTCAAAAATAAAACATTTGAAAACGGACCATTTTCCACATTTCTGAAGCATGACGTAATGGGGGGGGTGTTATCTCTTTTGTCGAAAACCAGCTGTTTTTGCTCGAACATTAAATGCCTCCAAATGGTATTTAATTAACTTCCCGGGGTGAAGAAACCCTTTTTGAGAACTCAGAGTGAGTAAATTGGCCATTTTCATGCACTTTTAACCATTCCATAAATCTTGTGTTTAGGGCCCCTGAAAGCGTTAAAATCACTTTAAACATGCTAATTTTAGCTCTAACACTGATGATCCACCTACAAATGTGAACTGACGTTCAAAAATAAAACATTTGAAAACGGACCATTTTCCACATTTCTGAAGCATGACGTAATGGGGGGTGTTATCTCTTTTGTCGAAAATCAGCTGTTTGTGCTCGAACATTAAATGCCTCCAAATGGTATTTAATTAACTTCCCGGGGTGAAGAAACCCTTTTTGAGAACTCAGAGTGAGTAAATTGGCCATTTTCATGCACTTTTAACCATTCCATAAATCTTGTGTTTAGGGCCCCTGGAAGCATGAAAATCACTTTAAACATGCTAATTTTAGCTCTAACACTGATGATCCACCTACAAATGTGAACTGACGTTCAAAAATAAAACATTTGAAAACGGACCATTTTCCACATTTCTGAAGCATGACGTAATGAGGGGGTGTTATCTCTTTTGTCGAAAATCAGCAGTTTTTGCTTGAACATTAAATGCCTCCAAATGGTATTTAATTCACTTCCCGAGTCCCTGGAAGCATGAAAATCACTTTAAACATGCTAATTTTAGCTCTAACACTGATGATCCACCTACAAATGTGAACTGACGTTCAAAAATAAAACATTTGAAAACGGACCATTTTCCACATTTCTGAAGCATGACGTAATGGGGGGTGTTATCTCTTTTGTCGAAAATCAGCCGTTTTTGCTCGAACATTAAATGCCTCCAAATGGTATTTAATTAACTTCCCGGGGTGAAGAAACCCCTTTTGAGAACTCAGAGTGAGTAAATTGGCCATTTTCATGCACTTTTAACCATTCCATAAATCTTGTGTTTAGGGCCCCTGGAAGCATGAAAATCACTTTAAACATGCTAATTTTAGCTCTAACACTGATGATCCACCTACAAATGTGAACTGACGTTCAAAAATAAAACATTTGAAAACAGACCATTTTCCACATTTTTGAAGCATGACGTAATGGGGGGTGTTATCTCTTTTGTCGAAAATCAGCCGTTTTTGCTTGAACATTAAATGCATCCAAATGGTATTTAATTCACTTCCCGAGCCCCTGGAAGCATGAAAATCACTTTAAACATGCTAATTTTAGCTCTAACACTGATGATCCACCTACAAATGTGAACTGACGTTCAAAAATAAAACATTTGAAAACGGACCATTTTCCACATTTCTTAAGCATGAGGTAATGGGGGGGTGTTATCTCTTTTGTCGAAAATCAGCCGTTTTTGCTCGAACATTAAATGCCTCCAAATGGTATTTAATTCACTTCCCGGGGTGAAGAAACCCTTTTTGAGAACTCAGAGTGAGTAAATTGGCCATTTTCATGCACTTTTAACCATTCCATAAATCTTGTGTTTAGGGCCCCTGGAAGCATGAAAATCACTTTAAACATGCTAATTTTAGCTCTAACACTGATGATCCACCTACAAATGTGAACTGACGTTCAAAAATAAAACATTTAAAAACTGACCATTTTCCACATTTCTGAAGCATGACGTAATGGGGGGGTGTTATCTCTTTTGTCAGAAATCAGCTGTTTTTGCTTGAACATTAAATGCCTCCAAATAGTATTTAATTCACTTCCCGAGCCCCTGGAAGCATGAAAATCACTTTAAACATGCTAATTTTTCACTCTAACACTGATGATCCACCTACAAATGTGAACTGACGTTCAAAAATAAAACATTTGAAAACGGACCATTTTCCACATTTCTGAAGCATGACGTAATGGGGGGGTGTTATCTCTTTTGTCGAAAATCAGCCGTTTTTGCTTGAACATTAAATGCCTCCAAATAGTATTTAATTCACTTCCCGAGCCCCTGGAAGCATGAAAATCACTTTAAACATGCTAATTTTTCACTCTAACACTGATGATCCACCTACAAATGTGAACTGACGTTCAAAAATAAAACATTTGAAAACAGACCATTTTCCACATTTTTGAAGCATGACGTAATGGGGGGTGTTATCTCTTTTGTCGAAAATCAGCCGTTTTTGCTTGAACATTAAATGCATCCAAATGGTATTTAATTCACTTCCCGAGCCCCTGGAAGCATGAAAATCACTTTAAACATGCTAATTTTAGCTCTAACACTGATGATCCACCTACAAATGTGAACTGACGTTCAAAAATAAAACATTTGAAAACGGACCATTTTCCACATTTCTGAAGCATGAGGTAATGGGGGGGTGTTATCTCTTTTGTCGAAAATCAGCCGTTTTTGCTCGAACATTAAATGCCTCCAAATGGTATTTAATTCACTTCCCGGGGTGAAGAAACCCTTTTTGAGAACTCAGAGTGAGTAAATTGGCCATTTTCATGCACTTTTAACCATTCCATAAATCTTGTGTTTAGGGCCCCTGGAAGCATGAAAATCACTTTAAACATGCTAATTTTAGCTCTAACACTGATGATCCACCTACAAATGTGAACTGACGTTCAAAAATAAAACATTTAAAAACTGACCATTTTCCACATTTCTGAAGCATGACGTAATGGGGGGGTGTTATCTCTTTTGTCAGAAATCAGCTGTTTTTGCTTGAACATTAAATGCCTCCAAATAGTATTTAATTCACTTCCCGAGCCCCTGGAAGCATGAAAATCACTTTAAACATGCTAATTTTTCACTCTAACACTGATGATCCACCTACAAATGTGAACTGACGTTCAAAAATAAAACATTTGAAAACGGACCATTTTCCACATTTCTGAAGCATGACGTAATGGGGGGGTGTTATCTCTTTTGTCGAAAATCAGCCGTTTTTGCTTGAACATTAAATGCCTCCAAATGGTATTTAATTCACTTCCCGAGCCCATGGAAGCATGAAAATCACTTTAAACATGCTAATTTTAGCTCTAACACTGATGATCCACCTACAAATCTGAACTGACGTTCAAAAATAAAACGTTTGAAAACGGACTATTTTCCACATTTCTGAAGCATGACGTAATGGGGGGTGTTAGCTCTTTTGTCGAAAATCAGCCGCTTTTGCTCGAACATTAAATGCCACCAAATGGTATTTAATTAACTTCCCGGGGTGAAGAAACCCCTTTTGAGAACTCAGAGTGAGTAAATTGGCCATTTTCATGCACTTTTAACCATTCCATAAATCTTGTGTTTAGGGCCCCTGGAAGCATGAAAATCACTTTAAACATGCTAATTTTAGCTCTAACACTGATGATCCACCTACAAATGTGAACTGACGTTCAAAAATAAAACATTTGAAAACGGACCATTTTCCACATTTCTGAAGCATGACGTAATGGGGGGTGTTATCTCTTTTGTCGAAAATCAGCCGTTTTTGCTTGAACATTAAATGCCTCCAAATGGTATTTAATTCACTTCCCGAGCCCATGGAAGCATGAAAATCACTTTAAACATGCTAATTTTAGCTCTAACACTGATGATCCACCTACAAATCTGAACTGACGTTCAAAAATAAAACATTTGAAAACGGACCATTTTCCACATTTCTGAAGCATGACGTAATGGGAGGGTTATCTCTTTTGTCGAAAATCAGCTGTTTTTGCTTGAACATTAAATGCCTCCAAATAGTATTGTATTCACTTCCCGGGGTGAAGAAACCCTTTTTGAGAACTCAGAGTGAGTAAATTGGCCATTTTCATGCACTTTAAACCATTCCATAAATCTTGTGTTTAGGGCCCCTGGAAGCATGAAAATCACTTTAAACATTCTAATTTTAGCTCTAACACTGATGATCCACCTACAAATGTGAACTGACGTTCAAAAATAAAACATTTGAAAACGGACCATTTTCCACATTTCTGAAGCATGACGTAATGGGGGGGTGTTATCTCTTTTGTCGAAAATCAGCCGTTTTTGCTTGAACATTAAATGCCTCCAAATGGTATTTAATTCACTTCCCGAGCCCCTGGAAGCATGAAAATCACTTTAAACATGCTAATTTTAGCTCTAACACTGATGATCCACCTACAAATGTGAACTGACGTTCAAAAATAAAACATTTGGAAACGGACCATTTTCCACATTTCTGAAGCATGACGTAATGGGGGGGTGTTATCTCTTTTGTCGAAAATCAGCAGTTTTTGCTTGAACATTAAATGCCTCCAAATGGTATTTAATTCACTTCCCGAGCCCCTGGAAGCATGAAAATCACTTTAAACATGCTAATTTTAGCTCTAACACTGATGATCCACCTACAAATGTGAACTGACGTTCAAAAATAAAACATTTGGAAACGGACCATTTTCCACATTTCTGAAGCATGACGTAATGGGGGGGTGTTATCTCTTTTGTCGAAAATCAGCAGTTTTTGCTTGAACATTAAATGCCTCCAAATGGTATTTAATTCACTTCCCGGGGTGAAGAAACCCTTTTTGAGAACTCAGAGTGAGTAAATTGGCCATTTTCATGCACTTTTAACCATTCCATAAATCTTGTGTTTAGGGCCCCTGGAAGCATGAAAATCACTTTAAACATGCTAATTTTAGCTCTAACACTGATGATCCACCTACAAATGTGAACTGACGTTCAAAAATAAAACATTTGAAAACGGACCATTTTCCACATTTCTGAAGCATGACGTAATGGGGGTGTTATCTCTTTTGTCGAAAATCAGCCGTTTGTGCTCGAACATTAAATGCCTCCAAATGGTATTTAATTAACTTCCCGGGGTGAAGAAACCCTTTTTGAGAACTCAGAGTGAGTAAATTGGCCATTTTCATGCACTTTTAACCATTCCATAAATCTTGTGTTTAGGACCCCTGGAAGCATGAAAATCACTTTAAACATGCTAATTTTAGCTCTAACACTGATGATCCACCTACAAATGTGAACTGACGTTCAAAAATAAAACATTTGAAAACGGACCATTTTCCACATTTCTGAAGCATGACGTAATGGGGGGGTGTTATCTCTTTTGTCGAAAATCAGCCGTTTTTGCTTGAACATTAAATGCCTCCAAATGGTATTTAATTCACTTCCCGAGCCCCTGGAAGCATGAAAATCACTTTAAACATGCTAATTTTACCTCTAACACTGATGATCCACCTACA
The DNA here is from genome assembly GCF_964263255.1 of Lissotriton vulgaris. Taxonomy (NCBI): domain Eukaryota; kingdom Metazoa; phylum Chordata; class Amphibia; order Caudata; family Salamandridae; genus Lissotriton; species Lissotriton vulgaris. Next base: position 254,875 of record NW_028242604.1, read on the forward strand.
AATGTGAACTGACGTTCAAAAATAAAACATTTGAAAACGGACCATTTTCCACATTTCGGAAGCATGACGTAATGGGGGGGTGTTATCTCTTTTGTCGAAAATCAGCCGTTTTTGCTCGAACATTAAATGCCTCCAAATGGTATTTAATTAACTTCCCGGGGTGAAGAAACCCCTTTTGAGGACTCAGAGTGAGTAAATTGGCCATTTTCAATGCACTTTTAACCATTCCATAAATCTTGTGTTTAGGGCCCCTGGAAGCATGAAAATCACTTTAAACATGCTAATTTTAGCTCTAAAACTGATGATCCACCTACAAATGTGAACTGACGTTCAAAAATAAAACATTCGAAAACAGACCATTTTCCACATTTCTGAAGCATGACGTAATGGGGGGGTGTTATCTCTTTTGTCGAAAATCAGCCGTTTTTGCTTGAACATTAAATGCCTCCAAATGGTATTTAATTCACTTCCTGAGCCCCTGGAAGCATGAAAATCACTTTAAACATGCTAATTTTAGCTCTAACACTGATGATCCACCTACAAATGTGAACTGACGTTCAAAAATAAAACATTTGAAAACGGACCATTTTCCACATTTCTGAAGCATGACGTAATGGGGGGTGTTATCTCTTTTGTCGAAAATCAGCCGTTTTTGCTTGAACATTAAATGCCTCCAAATGGTATTTAATTCACTTCCCGGGGTGAAGAAACACTTTTTGAGAACTCAGAGTGAGTAAATTGGCCATTTTCATGCACTTTTAACCATTCCATAAATCTTGTGTTTAGGGCCCCTGGAAGCATGAAAATCACTTTAAACATGCTAATTTTAGCTCTAACACTGATGATCCACCTACAAATGTGAACTGACGTTCAAAAATAAAACATTTGAAAACGGACCATTTTCCACATTTCTGAAGCATTACGTAATGGGGGGGTGTTATCTCTTTTGTCGAAAATCAGCCGTTTTTGCTCGAACATTAATTGCCTCTAAATGGTATTTAATTCACTTCCCGGGGTGAAGAAACCCTTTTTGAGAACTCAGAGTGAGTAAATTTGCCATTTTCATGCACTTTTAACCATTACATAAATCTTGTGTTTAGGGCCCCTGGAAGCATGAAAATCACTTTAAACATGCTAATTTTAGCTCTAACACTGATGATCCACCTACAAATCTGAACTGACGTTCAAAAATAAAACATTTGAAAACGGACCATTTTCCACATTTCTGAAGCATGACGTAATGGGAGGGTTATCTCTTTTGTCGAAAATCAGCTGTTTTTGCTTGAACATTAAATGCCTCCAAATAGTATTGTATTCACTTCCCGGGGTGAAGAAACCCTTTTTGAGAACTCAGAGTGAGTAAATTGGCCATTTTCATGCACTTTAAACCATTCCATAAATCTTGTGTTTAGGGCCCCTGGAAGCATGAAAATCACTTTAAACATTCTAATTTTAGCTCTAACACTGATGATCCACCTACAAATGTGAACTGACGTTCAAAAATAAAACATTTGAAAACGGACCATTTTCCACATTTCTGAAGCATGACGTGATGGGGGGGTGTTATCTCTTTTGTCGAAAATCAGCCGTTTTTGCTTGAACATTAAATGCCTCCAAATGGTATTTAATTCACTTCCCGAGCCCCTGGAAGCATGAAAATCACTTTAAACATGCTAATTTTAGCTCTAACACTGATGATCCACCTACAAATGTGAACTGACGTTCAAAAATAAAACATTTGGAAACGGACCATTTTCCACATTTCTGAAGCATGACGTAATGGGGGGGTGTTATCTCTTTTGTCGAAAATCAGCAGTTTTTGCTTGAACATTAAATGCCTCCAAATGGTATTTAATTCACTTCCCGAGCCCCTGGAAGCATGAAAATCACTTTAAACATGCTAATTTTAGCTCTAACACTGATGATCCACCTACAAATGTGAACTGACGTTCAAAAATAAAACATTTGGAAACGGACCATTTTCCACATTTCTGAAGCATGACGTAATGGGGGGGTGTTATCTCTTTTGTCGAAAATCAGCAGTTTTTGCTTGAACATTAAATGCCTCCAAATGGTATTTAATTCACTTCCCGGGGTGAAGAAACCCTTTTTGAGAACTCAGAGTGAGTAAATTGGCCATTTTCATGCACTTTTAACCATTCCATAAATCTTGTGTTTAGGGCCCCTGGAAGCATGAAAATCACTTTAAACATGCTAATTTTAGCTCTAACACTGATGATCCACCTACAAATGTGAACTGACGTTCAAAAATAAAACATTTGAAAACGGACCATTTTCCACATTTCTGAAGCATGACGTAATGGGGGTGTTATCTCTTTTGTCGAAAATCAGCCGTTTGTGCTCGAACATTAAATGCCTCCAAATGGTATTTAATTAACTTCCCGGGGTGAAGAAACCCTTTTTGAGAACTCAGAGTGAGTAAATTGGCCATTTTCATGCACTTTTAACCATTCCATAAATCTTGTGTTTAGGACCCCTGGAAGCATGAAAATCACTTTAAACATGCTAATTTTAGCTCTAACACTGATGATCCACCTACAAATGTGAACTGACGTTCAAAAATAAAACATTTGAAAACGGACCATTTTCCACATTTCTGAAGCATGACGTAATGGGGGGGTGTTATCTCTTTTGTCGAAAATCAGCCGTTTTTGCTTGAACATTAAATGCCTCCAAATGGTATTTAATTCACTTCCCGAGCCCCTGGAAGCATGAAAATCACTTTAAACATGCTAATTTTACCTCTAACACTGATGATCCACCTACAAATGTGAACTGACGTTCAAAAATAAAACATTTGAAAACGGACCATTTTCCACATTTCGGAAGCATGACGTAATGGGGGGGTGTTATCTCTTTTGTCGAAAATCAGCCGTTTTTGCTCGAACATTAAATGCCTCCAAATGGTATTTAATTAACTTCCCGGGGTGAAGAAACCCCTTTTGAGGACTCAGAGTGAGTAAATTGGCCATTTTCAATGCACTTTTAACCATTCCATAAATCTTGTGTTTAGGGCCCCTGGAAGCATGAAAATCACTTTAAACATGCTAATTTTAGCTCTAAAACTGATGATCCACCTACAAATGTGAACTGACGTTCAAAAATAAAACATTCGAAAACAGACCATTTTCCACATTTCTGAAGCATGACGTAATGGGGGGGTGTTATCTCTTTTGTCGAAAATCAGCCGTTTTTGCTTGAACATTAAATGCCTCCAAATGGTATTTAATTCACTTCCTGAGCCCCTGGAAGCATGAAAATCACTTTAAACATGCTAATTTTAGCTCTAACACTGATGATCCACCTACAAATGTGAACTGACGTTCAAAAATAAAACATTTGAAAACGGACCATTTTCCACATTTCTGAAGCATGACGTAATGGGGGGTGTTATCTCTTTTGTCGAAAATCAGCCGTTTTTGCTTGAACATTAAATGCCTCCAAATGGTATTTAATTCACTTCCCGGGGTGAAGAAACACTTTTTGAGAACTCAGAGTGAGTAAATTGGCCATTTTCATGCACTTTTAACCATTCCATAAATCTTGTGTTTAGGGCCCCTGGAAGCATGAAAATCACTTTAAACATGCTAATTTTAGCTCTAACACTGATGATCCACCTACAAATGTGAACTGACGTTCAAAAATAAAACATTTGAAAACGGACCATTTTCCACATTTCTGAAGCATTACGTAATGGGGGGGTGTTATCTCTTTTGTCGAAAATCAGCCGTTTTTGCTCGAACATTAATTGCCTCTAAATGGTATTTAATTCACTTCCCGGGGTGAAGAAACCCTTTTTGAGAACTCAGAGTGAGTAAATTTGCCATTTTCATGCACTTTTAACCATTACATAAATCTTGTGTTTAGGGCCCCTGGAAGCATGAAAATCACTTTAAACATGCTAATTTTAGCTCTAACACTGATGATCCACCTACAAATGTGAACTGACGTTCAAAAATAAAACATTTGAAAACGGACCATTTTCCACATTTCTGAAGCATGACGTAATGGGGGGGTGTTATCTCTTTTGTCGAAAATCAGCCGTTTTTGCTCGTACATTAAATGCCTCCAAATGGTATTTAATTCACTTCCCGGGGTGAAGAAACCCTTTTTGAGAACTCAGAGTGAGTAAATTGGCCATTTTCATGCACTTTTAACCATTCCATAAATCTTGTGTTTAGGGCCCCTGGAAGCATGAAAATCACTTTAAACATGCTAATTTTAGCTCTAACACTGATGATCCACCTACAAATGTGAACTGACGTTCAAAAATAAAACATTTGAAAACGGACCATTTTCCACATTTCTGAAGCATGACGTAATGGGGGGGTGTTATCTCTTTTGTCGAAAATCAGCCGTTTTTGCTCTAACATTAAATGCCTCCAAATAGTATTTAATTCACTTCCTGGGGTGAAGAACCCCTTTTTGAGAACTCAGAGTGAGTAAATTGGCCATTTTCATGCACTTTTAACCATTCCATAAATCTTGTGTTTAGGGCCCCTGGAAGCATGAAAATCACTTTAAACATGCTAATTTTAGCTCTAACACTGATGATCCACCTACAAATGTGAACTGACGTTCAAAAATAAAACATTTGAAAACGGACCATTTTCCACATTTCTGAAGCATGACGTAATGGGGGGGTGTTATCTCTTTTGTCGAAAATCAGCCGTTTTTGCTTGAACATTAAATGCCTCCAAATGGTATTTAATTCACTTCCCGAGCCCCTGGAAGCATGAAAATCACTTTAAACATGCTAATTTTAGCTCTAACACTGATGATCCACCTACAAATGTGAACTGACGTTCAAAAATAAAACATTTGAAAACGGACCATTTTCCACATTTCTGAAGCATGACGTAATGGGGGGGTGTTATCTCTTTTGTCGAAAATCAGCCTTTTTTGCTTGAACATTAAATGCCTCCAAATGGTATTTAATTCACTTCCCGAGCCCCTGGAAGCATGAAAATCACTTTAAACATGCTAATTTTAGCTCTAACACTGATGATCCACCTACAAATGTGAACTGACGTTCAAAAATAAAACATTTGAAAACGGACCATTTTCCACATTTCTGAAGCATGACGTAATGGGGGGTGTTATCTCTTTTGTCGAAAATCAGCCGTTTTTGCTTGAACATTAAATGCCTCCAAATGGTATTTAATTCACTTCCCGGGGTGAAGAAACACTTTTTGAGAACTCAGAGTGAGTAAATTGGCCATTTTCATGCACTTTTAACCATTCCATAAATCTTGTGTTTAGGGCCCCTGGAAGCATGAAAATCACTTTAAACATGCTAATTTTAGCTCTAACACTGATGATCCACCTACAAATGTGAACTGACGTTCAAAAATAAAACATTTGAAAACGGACCATTTTCCACATTTCTGAAGCATTACGTAATGGGGGGGTGTTATCTCTTTTGTCGAAAATCAGCCGTTTTTGCTCGAACATTAATTGCCTCTAAATGGTATTTAATTCACTTCCCGGGGTGAAGAAACCCTTTTTGAGAACTCAGAGTGAGTAAATTTGCCATTTTCATGCACTTTTAACCATTCCATAAATCTTGTGTTTAGGGCCCCTGGAAGCATGAAAATCACTTTAAACATGCTAATTTTAGCTCTAACACTGATGATCCACCTACAAATGTGAACTGACGTTCAAAAATAAAACATTTGAAAACGGACCATTTTCCACAATTCTGAAGCATGACGTAATGGGGGGGTGTTATCTCTTTTGTCGAAAATCAGCCGTTTTTGCTCGAACATTAAATGCCTCCAAATGGTATTTAATTCACTTCCCGGGGTGAAGAAACCCTTTTTGAGAACTCAGAGTGAGTAAATTGGCCATTTTCATGCACTTTTAACCATTCCATAAATCTTGTGTTTAGGGCCCCTGGAAGCATGAAAATCACTTTAAACATGCTAATTTTAGCTCTAACACTGATGATCCACCTACAAATGTGAACTGACGTTCAAAAATAAAACATTTGAAAACGGACCATTTTCCACATTTCTGAAGCATGACGTAATGGGGGGGTGTTATCTCTTTTGTCGAAAATCAGCCGTTTTTGCTCTAACATTAAATGCCTCCAAATAGTATTTAATTCACTTCCTGGGGTGAAGAACCCCTTTTTGAGAACTCAGAGTGAGTAAATTGGCCATTTTCATGCACTTTTAACCATTCCATAAATCTTGTGTTTAGGGCCCCTGGAAGCATGAAAATCACTTTAAACATGCTAATTTTAGCTCTAACACTGATGATCCACCTACAAATGTGAACTGACGTTCAAAAATAAAACATTTGAAAACGGACCATTTTCCACATTTCTGAAGCATGACGTAATGGGGGGGTGTTATCTCTTTTGTCGAAAATCAGCCGTTTTTGCTTGAACATTAAATGCCTCCAAATGGTATTTAATTCACTTCCCGAGCCCCTGGAAGCATGAAAATCACTTTAAACATGCTAATTTTAGCTCTAACACTGATGATCCACCTACAAATGTGAACTGACGTTCAAAAATAAAACATTTGAAAACGGACCATTTTCCACATTTCTGAAGCATGACGTAATGGGGGGGTGTTATCTCTTTTGTCGAAAATCAGCCTTTTTTGCTTGAACATTAAATGCCTCCAAATGGTATTTAATTCACTTCCCGAGCCCCTGGAAGCATGAAAATCACTTTAAACATGCTAATTTTAGCTCTAACACTGATGATCCACCTACAAATGTAACTGACGTTCAAAAATAAAACATTTGAAAACGGACCATTTTCCACATTTCTGAAGCATGACGTAATGGGGGGTTATCTCTTTTGTCGAAAATCAGCTGTTTTTGCTTGAACATTAAATGCCTCCAAATAGTATTTAATTCACTTCCCGGGGTGAAGAAACCCTTTTTGAGAACTCAGAGTGAGTAAATTGGCAATTTTCATGCACTTTAAACCATTCCATAAATCTTGTTTTTAGGGCCCCTGGAAGCATGAAAATCACTTTCAACATGCTAATTTTAGCTCTAACACTGATGATCCACCTACAAATGTGAACTGACGTTCAAAAATAAAACATTTGAAAACGGACCATTTTCCACATTTCTGAAGCATGACGTAATGGGGGGGTGTTATCTCTTTTGTCGAAAATCAGCCGTTTTTGCTTGAACATTAAATGCCTCCAAATGGTATTTAAGTCACTTCCCGAGGCCCTGGAAGCATGAAAATCACTTTAAACATGCTAATTTTAGCTCTAACACTGATGATCCACCTACAAATGTGAACTGACGTTCAAAAATAAAACATTTGAAAACGGACCATTTTCCACATTTCTGAAGCATGACGTAATGGGGGGGGTGTTATCTCTTTTGTCGAAAATCAGCTGTTTTTGCTCGAACATTAAATGCCTCCAAATGGTATTTAATTAACTTCCCGGGGTGAAGAAACCCTTTTTGAGAACTCAGAGTGAGTAAATTGGCCATTTTCATGCACTTTTAACCATTCCATAAATCTTGTGTTTAGGGCCCCTGAAAGCGTTAAAATCACTTTAAACATGCTAATTTTAGCTCTAACACTGATGATCCACCTACAAATGTGAACTGACGTTCAAAAATAAAACATTTGAAAACGGACCATTTTCCACATTTCTGAAGCATGACGTAATGGGGGGGTGTTATCTCTTTTGTCGAAAATCAGCTGTTTGTGCTCGAACATTAAATGCCTCCAAATTGTATTTAATTAACTTCCCGGGGTGAAGAAACCCTTTTTGATAACTCAGAGTGAGTAAATTGGCCATTTTCATGCACTTTTAACCATTCCATAAATCTTGTGTTTAGGGCCCCTGGAAGCATGAAAATCACTTTAAACATGCTAATTTTAGCTCTAACACTGATGATCCACCTACAAATGTGAACTGACGTTCAAAAATTAAACATTTGAAAACGGACCATTTTCCACATTTCTGAAGCATGACGTAATGAGGGGGTGTTATCTCTTTTGTCGAAAATCAGCAGTTTTTGCTTGAACATTAAATGCCTCCAAATGGTATTTAATTCACTTCCCGAGTCCCTGGAAGCATGAAAATCACTTTAAACATGCTAATTTTAGCTCTAACACTGATGATCCACCTACAAATGTGAACTGACGTTCAAAAATAAAACATTTGAAAACGGACCATTTTCCACATTTCTGAAGCATGACGTAATGGGGGGTGTTATCTCTTTTGTCGAAAATCAGCCGTTTTTGCTCGAACATTAAATGCCTCCAAATGGTATTTAATTAACTTCCCGGGGTGAAGAAACCCCTTTTGAGAACTCAGAGTGAGTAAATTGGCCATTTTCATGCACTTTTAACCATTCCATAAATCTTGTGTTTAGGGCCCCTGGAAGCATGAAAATCACTTTAAACATGCTAATTTTAGCTCTAACACTGATGATCCACCTACAAATGTGAACTGACGTTCAAAAATAAAACATTTGAAAACAGACCATTTTCCACATTTTTGAAGCATGACATAATGGGGGGTGTTATCTCTTTTGTCGAAAATCAGCCGTTTTTGCTTGAACATTAAATGCATCCAAATGGTATTTAATTCACTTCCCGAGCCCCTGGAAGCATGAAAATCACTTTAAACATGCTAATTTTAGCTCTAACACTGATGATCCACCTACAAATGTGAACTGACATTCAAAAATAAAACATTTGAAAACGGACCATTTTCCACATTTCTGAAGCATGAGGTAATGGGGGGGTGTTATCTCTTTTGTCGAAAATCAGCCGTTTTTGCTCGAACATTAAATGCCTCCAAATGGTATTTAATTCACTTCCCGGGGTGAAGAAACCCTTTTTGAGAACTCAGAGTGAGTAAATTGGCCATTTTCATGCACTTTTAACCATTCCATAAATCTTGTGTTTAGGGCCCCTGGAAGCATGAAAATCACTTTAAACATGCTAATTTTAGCTCTAACACTGATGATCCACCTACAAATGTGAACTGACGTTCAAAAATAAAACATTTGAAAACTGACCATTTTCCACATTTCTGAAGCATGACGTAATTGGGGGGGTGTTATCTCTTTTGTCAGAAATCAGCTGTTTTTGCTTGAACATTAAATGCCTCCAAATAGTATTTAATTCACTTCCCGAGCCCCTGGAAGCATGAAAATCACTTTAAACATGCTAATTTTTCACTCTAACACTGATGATCCACCTACAAATGTGAACTGACGTTCAAAAATAAAACATTTGAAAACGGACCATTTTCCACATTTCTGAAGCATGACATAATGGGGGGGTGTTATCTCTTTTGTCGAAAATCAGCCGTTTTTGCTTGAACATTAAATGCCTCCAAATGGTATTTAATTCACTTCCCGAGCCCATGGAAGCATGAAAATCACTTTAAACATGCTAATTTTAGCTCTAACACTGATGATCCACCTACAAATCTGAACTGACGTTCAAAAATAAAACATTTGAAAACGGACCATTTTCCACATTTCTGAAGCATGACGTAATGGGGGGTGTTATCTCTTTTGTCGAAAATCAGCCGCTTTTGCTCGAACATTAAATGCCACCAAATGGTATTTAATTAACTTCCCGGGGTGAAGAAACCCCTTTTGAGAACTCAGAGTGAGTAAATTGGCCATTTTCATGCACTTGTAACCATTCCATAAATCTTGTGTTTAGGGCCCCTGGAAGCATGAAAATCACTTTAAACATGCTAATTTTAGCTCTAACACTGATGATCCACCTACAAATGTGAACTGACGTTCAAAAATAAAACATTTGAAAACGGACCATTTTCCACATTTCTGAAGCATGACGTAATGGGGGGATGTTATCTCTTTTGTCGAAAATCAGCCGTTTTTGCTTGAACATTAAATGCCTCCAAATGGTATTTAATTCACTTCCCGAGCCCATGGAAGCATGAAAATCACTTTAAACATGCTAATTTTAGCTCTAACACTGATGATCCACCTACAAATCTGAACTGACGTTCAAAAATAAAACATTTGAAAACGGACCATTTTCCACATTTCTGAAGCATGACGTAATGGGGGGGTTATCTCTTTTGTCGAAAATCAGCTGTTTTTGCTTGAACATTAAATGCCTCCAAATAGTATTGTATTCACTTCCCGGGGTGAAGAAACCCTTTTTGAGAACTCAGAGTGAGTAAATTGGCCATTTTCATGCACTTTAAACCATTCCATAAATCTTGTGTTTAGGGCCCCTGGAAGCATGAAAATCACTTTAAACATGCTAATTTTAGCTCTAACACTGATGATCCACCTACAAATGTGAACTGACGTTCAAAAATAAAACATTTGAAAACCGACCATTTTCCACATTTCTGAAGCATTACGTAATGGGGGGTGTTATCTCTTTTGTCGAAAATCAGCCGTTTTTGCTTGAACATTAAATGCCTCCAAATGGTATTTAATTCACTTCCCGAGCCCCTGGAAGCATGAACATCACTTTAAACATGCTAATTTTAGCTCTAACACTGATGATCCACCTACAAATGTGAACTGACGTTCAAAAATAAAACATTTGGAAACGGACCATTTTCCACATTTCTGAAGCATGACGTAATGGGGGGGTGTTATCTCTTTTGTCAAAAATCAGCCGTTTTTGCTCGAACATTAAATGCCTCCAAATGGTATTTAATTCACTTCCTGGGGTGAAGAAACCCTTTTTGAGAACTCAGAGTGAGTAAATTGGCCATTTTCATGCACTTTTAACCATTCCATAAATCTTGTGTTTAGGGCCCCTGGAAGCATGAAAATCACTTTAAACATGCTAATTTTAGCTCTAACACTGATGATCCACCTACAAATGTGAACTGACGTTCAAAAATAAAACATTTGAAAACTGACCATTTTCCACATTTCTGAAGCATGACGTAATGGGGGGGGTGTTATCTCTTTTGTCAGAAATCAGCTGTTTTTGCTTGAACATTAAATGCCTCCAAATAGTATTTAATTCACTTCCCGAGCCCCTGGAAGCATGAAAATCACTTTAAACATGCTAATTTTAGCTCTAACACTGATGATCCACCTACAAATGTGAACTGACGTTCAAAAATAAAACATTTGAAAACGGACCATTTTCCACATTTCTGAAGCATGACGTAATGGGGGGGTGTTATCTCTTTTGTCGAAAATCAGCCGTTTGTACTCGAACATTAAATGCCTCCAAATGGTATTTAATTAACTTCCCGGGGTGAAGAAACCCTTTTTGAGAACTCAGAGTGAGTAAATTGGCCATTTTCATGCACTTTTAACCATTCCATAAATCTTGTGTTTAGGGCCCCTGGAAGCATGAAAATCACTTTAAACATGCTAATTTTAGCTCTAACACTGATGATCCACCTACAAATGTGAACTGACGTTCAAAAATAAAACATTTGAAAACGGACCATTTTCCACATTTCTGAAGCATGACGTAATGGGGGGGTGTTATCTCTTTTGTCGAAAATCAGCCGTTTTTGCTCGAACATTAAATGCCTCCAAATAGTATTTAATTCACTTCCCGGGGTGAAGAAACCCTTTTTGAGAACTCAGAGTGAGTAAATTGGCCATTTTCATGCACTTTTAACCATTCCATAAATCTTGTGTTTAGGGCCCCTGGAAGCATGAAAATTACTTTAAACATGCTAATTTTTATCTCTAACACTGATGATCCACCTACAAATGTGAACTGACGTTCAAAAATAAAACATTTGAAAACGGACCATTTTCCACATTTCTGAAGCATGACGTAATGGGGGGGTGTTATCTCTTTTGTCGAAAATCAGCCATTTTTGCTTGAACATTAAATGCCTCCAAATGGTATTTAATTCACTTCCCGAGCCCCTGGAAGCATGAAAATCACTTTAAACATGCTAATTTTAGCTCTAACACTGATGATCCACCTACAAATGTGAACTGACGTTCAAAAATAAAATATTTGGAAACGGACCATTTTCCACATTTCTGAAGCATGACGTAATGGGGGGGTGTTATCTCTTTTGTCGAAAATCAGCAGTTTTTGCTTGAACATTAAATGCCTCCAAATGGTATTTAATTCACTTCCCGAGCCCCTGGAAGCATGAAAATCACTTTAAACATGCTAATTTTAGCTCTAACACTGATGATCCACCTACAAATGTGAACTGACGTTCAAAAATAAAACATTTGGAAACGGACCATTTTCCACATTTCTGAAGCATGACGTAATGGGGGGGTGTTATCTCTTTTGTCGAAAATCAGCAGTTTTTGCTTGAACATTAAATGCCTCCAAATGGTATTTAATTCACTTCCCGGGGTGAAGAAACCCTTTTTGAGAACTCAGAGTGAGTAAATTGGCCATTTTCATGCACTTTTAACCATTCCATAAATCTTGTGTTTAGGGCCCCTGGAAGCATGAAAATCACTTTAAACATGCTAATTTTAGCTCTAACACTGATGATCCACCTACAAATGTGAACTGACGTTCAAAAATAAAACATTTGAAAACGGACCATTTTCCACATTTCTGAAGCATGACGTAATGGGGGTGTTATCTCTTTTGTCGAAAATCAGCCGTTTGTGCTCGAACATTAAATGCCTCCAAATGGTATTTAATTAACTTCCCGGGGTGAAGAAACCCTTTTTGAGAACTCAGAGTGAGTAAATTGGCCATTTTCATGCACTTTTAACCATTCCATAAATCTTGTGTTTAGGACCCCTGGAAGCATGAAAATCACTTTAAACATGCTAATTTTAGCTCTAACACTGATGATCCACCTACAAATGTGAACTGACGTTCAAAAATAAAACATTTGAAAACGGACCATTTTCCACATTTCTGAAGCATGACGTAATGGGGGGGTGTTATCTCTTTTGTCGAAAATCAGCCGTTTTTGCTTGAACATTAAATGCCTCCAAATGGTATTTAATTCACTTCCCGAGCCCCTGGAAGCATGAAAATCACTTTAAACATGCTAATTTTACCTCTAACACTGATGATCCACCTACAAATGTGAACTGACGTTCAAAAATAAAACATTTGAAAACGGACCATTTTCCACATTTCGGAAGCATGACGTAATGGGGGGGTGTTATCTCTTTTGTCGAAAATCAGCCGTTTTTGCTCGAACATTAAATGCCTCCAAATGGTATTTAATTAACTTCCCGGGGTGAAGAAACCCCTTTTGAGGACTCAGAGTGAGTAAATTGGCCATTTTCAATGCACTTTTAACCATTCCATAAATCTTGTGTTTAGGGCCCCTGGAAGCATGAAAATCACTTTAAACATGCTAATTTTAGCTCTAAAACTGATGATCCACCTACAAATGTGAACTGACGTTCAAAAATAAAACATTCGAAAACAGACCATTTTCCACATTTCTGAAGCATGACGTAAAGGGGGGGTGTTATCTCTTTTGTCGAAAATCAGCCGTTTTTGCTTGAACATTAAATGCCTCCAAATGGTATTTAATTCACTTCCTGAGCCCCTGGAAGCATGAAAATCACTTTAAACATGCTAATTTTAGCTCTAACACTGATGATCCACCTACAAATGTGAACTGACGTTCAAAAATAAAACATTTGAAAACGGACCATTTTCCACATTTCTGAAGCATGACGTAATGGGGGGTGTTATCTCTTTTGTCGAAAATCAGCCGTTTTTGCTTGAACATTAAATGCCTCCAAATGGTATTTAATTCACTTCCCGGGGTGAAGAAACACTTTTTGAGAACTCAGAGTGAGTAAATTGGCCATTTTCATGCACTTTTAACCATTCCATAAATCTTGTGTTTAGGGCCCCTGGAAGCATGAAAATCACTTTAAACATGCTAATTTTAGCTCTAACACTGATGATCCACCTACAAATGTGAACTGACGTTCAAAAATAAAACATTTGAAAACGGACCATTTTCCACATTTCTGAAGCATTACGTAATGGGGGGGTGTTATCTCTTTTGTCGAAAATCAGCCGTTTTTGCTCGAACATTAATTGCCTCTAAATGGTATTTAATTCACTTCCCGGGGTGAAGAAACCCTTTTTGAGAACTCAGAGTGAGTAAATTTGCCATTTTCATGCACTTTTAACCATTACATAAATCTTGTGTTTAGGGCCCCTGGAAGCATGAAAATCACTTTAAACATGCTAATTTTAGCTCTAACACTGATGATCCACCTACAAATGTGAACTGACGTTCAAAAATAAAACATTTGAAAACGGACCATTTTCCACATTTCTGAAGCATGACGTAATGGGGGGGTGTTATCTCTTTTGTCGAAAATCAGCCGTTTTTGCTCGTACATTAAATGCCTCCAAATGGTATTTAATTCACTTCCCGGGGTGAAGAAACCCTTTTTGAGAACTCAGAGTGAGTAAATTGGCCATTTTCATGCACTTTTAACCATTCCATAAATCTTGTGTTTAGGGCCCCTGGAAGCATGAAAATCACTTTAAACATGCTAATTTTAGCTCTAACACTGATGATCCACCTACAAATGTGAACTGACGTTCAAAAATAAAACATTTGAAAACGGACCATTTTCCACATTTCTGAAGCATGACGTAATGGGGGGGTGTTATCTCTTTTGTCGAAAATCAGCCGTTTTTGCTCTAACATTAAATGCCTCCAAATAGTATTTAATTCACTTCCTGGGGTGAAGAACCCCTTTTTGAGAACTCAGAGTGAGTAAATTGGCCATTTTCATGCACTTTTAACCATTCCATAAATCTTGTGTTTAGGGCCCCTGGAAGCATGAAAATCACTTTAAACATGCTAATTTTAGCTCTAACACTGATGATCCACCTACAAATGTGAACTGACGTTCAAAAATAAAACATTTGAAAACGGACCATTTTCCACATTTCTGAAGCATGACGTAATGGGGGGGTGTTATCTCTTTTGTCGAAAATCAGCCGTTTTTGCTTGAACATTAAATGCCTCCAAATGGTATTTAATTCACTTCCCGAGCCCCTGGAAGCATGAAAATCACTTTAAACATGCTAATTTTAGCTCTAACACTGATGATCCACCTACAAATGTGAACTGACGTTCAAAAATAAAACATTTGAAAACGGACCATTTTCCACATTTCTGAAGCATGACGTAATGGGGGGGTGTTATCTCTTTTGTCGAAAATCAGCCTTTTTTGCTTGAACATTAAATGCCTCCAAATGGTATTTAATTCACTTCCCGAGCCCCTGGAAGCATGAAAATCACTTTAAACATGCTAATTTTAGCTCTAACACTGATGATCCACCTACAAATGTGAACTGACGTTCAAAAATAAAACATTTGAAAACGGACCATTTTCCACATTTCTGAAGCATGACGTAATGGGGGGTGTTATCTCTTTTGTCGAAAATCAGCCGTTTTTGCTCGAACATTAAATGCCTCCAAATGGTATTTAATTCACTTCCCGGGGTGAAGAAACCCTTTTTGAGAACTCAGAGTGAGTAAATTGGCCATTTTCATGCACTTTTAACCATTCCATAAATCTTGTGTTTAGGGCCCCTGGAAGCATGAAAATCACTTTAAACATGCTAATTTTAGCTCTAACACTGATGATCCACCTACAAATGTGAACTGACGTTCAAAAATAAAACATTTGAAAACGGACCATTTTCCACATTTCTGAAGCATGACGTAATGGGGGGGTGTTATCTCTTTTGTCGAAAATCAGCCGTTTTTGCTCTAACATTAAATGCCTCCAAATAGTATTTAATTCACTTCCTGGGGTGAAGAACCCCTTTTTGAGAACTCAGAGTGAGTAAATTGGCCATTTTCATGCACTTTTAACCATTCCATAAATCTTGTGTTTAGGGCCCCTGGAAGCATGAAAATCACTTTAAACATGCTAATTTTAGCTCTAACACTGATGATCCACCTACAAATGTGAACTGACGTTCAAAAATAAAACATTTGAAAACGGACCATTTTCCACATTTCTGAAGCATGACGTAATGGGGGGGTGTTATCTCTTTTGTCGAAAATCAGCCATTTTTGCTTGAACATTAAATGCCTCCAAATGGTATTTAATTCACTTCCCGAGCCCCTGGAAGCATGAAAATCACTTTAAACATGCTAATTTTAGCTCTAACACTGATGATCCACCTACAAATGTGAACTGACGTTCAAAAATAAAACATTTGAAAACGGACCATTTTCCACATTTCTGAAGCATGACGTAATGGGGGGGTGTTATCTCTTTTGTCGAAAATCAGCCTTTTTTGCTTGAACATTAAATGCCTCCAAATGGTATTTAATTCACTTCCCGAGCCCCTGGAAGCATGAAAATCACTTTAAACATGCTAATTTTAGCTCTAACACTGATGATCCACCTACAAATGTAACTGACGTTCAAAAATAAAACATTTGAAAACGGACCATTTTCCACATTTCTGAAGCATGACGTAATGGGGGGTTATCTCTTTTGTCGAAAATCAGCTGTTTTTGCTTGAACATTAAATGCCTCCAAATAGTATTTAATTCACTTCCCGGGGTGAAGAAACCCTTTTTGAGAACTCAGAGTGAGTAAATTGGCAATTTTCATGCACTTTAAACCATTCCATAAATCTTGTTTTTAGGGCCCCTGGAAGCATGAAAATCACTTTCAACATGCTAATTTTAGCTCTAACACTGATGATCCACCTACAAATGTGAACTGACGTTCAAAAATAAAACATTTGAAAACGGACCATTTTCCACATTTCTGAAGCATGACGTAATGGGGGGGTGTTATCTCTTTTGTCGAAAATCAGCCGTTTTTGCTTGAACATTAAATGCCTCCAAATGGTATTTAAGTCACTTCCCGAGGCCCTGGAAGCATGAAAATCACTTTAAACATGCTAATTTTAGCTCTAACACTGATGATCCACCTACAAATGTGAACTGACGTTCAAAAATAAAACATTTGAAAACGGACCATTTTCCACATTTCTGAAGCATGACGTAATGGGGGGGGTGTTATCTCTTTTGTCGAAAATCAGCTGTTTTTGCTCGAACATTAAATGCCTCCAAATGGTATTTAATTAACTTCCCGGGGTGAAGAAACCCTTTTTGAGAACTCAGAGTGAGTAAATTGGCCATTTTCATGCACTTTTAACCATTCCATAAATCTTGTGTTTAGGGCCCCTGAAAGCGTTAAAATCACTTTAAACATGCTAATTTTAGCTCTAACACTGATGATCCACCTACAAATGTGAACTGACGTTCAAAAATAAAACATTTGAAAACGGACCATTTTCCACATTTCTGAAGCATGACGTAATGGGGGGGTGTTATCTCTTTTGTCGAAAATCAGCTGTTTGTGCTCGAACATTAAATGCCTCCAAATTGTATTTAATTAACTTCCCGGGGTGAAGAAACCCTTTTTGAGAACTCAGAGTGAGTAAATTGGCCATTTTCATGCACTTTTAACCATTCCATAAATCTTGTGTTTAGGGCCCCTGGAAGCATGAAAATCACTTTAAACATGCTAATTTTAGCTCTAACACTGATGATCCACCTACAAATGTGAACTGACGTTCAAAAATAAAACATTTGAAAACGGACCATTTTCCACATTTCTGAAGCATGACGTAATGAGGGGGTGTTATCTCTTTTGTCGAAAATCAGCAGTTTTTGCTTGAACATTAAATGCCTCCAAATGGTATTTAATTCACTTCCCGAGTCCCTGGAAGCATGAAAATCACTTTAAACATGCTAATTTTAGCTCTAACACTGATGATCCACCTACAAATGTGAACTGACGTTCAAAAATAAAACATTTGAAAACGGACCATTTTCCACATTTCTGAAGCATGACGTAATGGGGGGTGTTATCTCTTTTGTCGAAAATCAGCCGTTTTTGCTCGAACATTAAATGCCTCCAAATGGTATTTAATTAACTTCCCGGGGTGAAGAAACCCCTTTTGAGAACTCAGAGTGAGTAAATTGGCCATTTTCATGCACTTTTAACCATTCCATAAATCTTGTGTTTAGGGCCCCTGGAAGCATGAAAATCACTTTAAACATGCTAATTTTAGCTCTAACACTGATGATCCACCTACAAATGTGAACTGACGTTCAAAAATAAAACATTTGAAAACGGACCATTTTCCACATTTCTGAAGCATGACGTAATGAGGGGGTGTTATCTCTTTTGTCGAAAATCAGCCGTTTTTGCTTGAACATTAAATGCATCCAAATGGTATTTAATTCACTTCCCGAGCCCCTGGAAGCATGAAAATCACTTTAAACATGCTAATTTTAGCTCTAACACTGATGATCCACCTACAAATGTGAACTGACATTCAAAAATAAAACATTTGAAAACGGACCATTTTCCACATTTCTGAAGCATGAGGTAATGGGGGGGTGTTATCTCTTTTGTCGAAAATCAGCCGTTTTTGCTCGAACATTAAATGCCTCCAAATGGTATTTAATTCACTTCCCGGGGTGAAGAAACCCTTTTTGAGAACTCAGAGTGAGTAAATTGGCCATTTTCATGCACTTTTAACCATTCCATAAATCTTGTGTTTAGGGCCCCTGGAAGCATGAAAATCACTTTAAACATGCTAATTTTAGCTCTAACACTGATGATCCACCTACAAATGTGAACTGACGTTCAAAAATAAAACATTTGAAAACTGACCATTTTCCACATTTCTGAAGCATGACGTAATTGGGGGGGTGTTATCTCTTTTGTCAGAAATCAGCTGTTTTTGCTTGAACATTAAATGCCTCCAAATAGTATTTAATTCACTTCCCGAGCCCCTGGAAGCATGAAAATCACTTTAAACATGCTAATTTTTCACTCTAACACTGATGATCCACCTACAAATGTGAACTGACGTTCAAAAATAAAACATTTGAAAACGGACCATTTTCCACATTTCTGAAGCATGACGTAATGGGGGGGTGTTATCTCTTTTGTCGAAAATCAGCCGTTTTTGCTTGAACATTAAATGCCTCCAAATGGTATTTAATTCACTTCCCGAGCCCATGGAAGCATGAAAATCACTTTAAACATGCTAATTTTAGCTCTAACACTGATGATCCACCTACAAATCTGAACTGACGTTCAAAAATAAAACATTTGAAAACGGACCATTTTCCACATTTCTGAAGCATGACGTAATGGGGGGTGTTATCTCTTTTGTCGAAAATCAGCCGCTTTTGCTCGAACATTAAATGCCACCAAATGGTATTTAATTAACTTCCCGGGGTGAAGAAACCCCTTTTGAGAACTCAGAGTGAGTAAATTGGCCATTTTCATGCACTTGTAACCATTCCATAAATCTTGTGTTTAGGGCCCCTGGAAGCATGAAAATCACTTTAAACATGCTAATTTTAGCTCTAACACTGATGATCCACCTACAAATGTGAACTGACGTTCAAAAATAAAACATTTGAAAACGGACCATTTTCCACATTTCTGAAGCATGACGTAATGGGGGGATGTTATCTCTTTTGTCGAAAATCAGCCGTTTTTGCTTGAACATTAAATGCCTCCAAATGGTATTTAATTCACTTCCCGAGCCCCTGGAAGCATGAACATCACTTTAAACATGCTAATTTTAGCTCTAACACTGATGATCCACCTACAAATGTGAACTGACGTTCAAAAATAAAACATTTGGAAACGGACCATTTTCCACATTTCTGAAGCATGACGTAATGGGGGGGTGTTATCTCTTTTGTCAAAAATCAGCCGTTTTTGCTCGAACATTAAATGCCTCCAAATGGTATTTAATTCACTTCCCGGGGTGAAGAAACCCTTTTTGAGAACTCAGAGTGAGTAAATTGGCCATTTTCATGCACTTTTAACCATTCCATAAATCTTGTGTTTAGGGCCCCTGGAAGCATGAAAATCACTTTAAACATGCTAATTTTAGCTCTAACACTGATGATCCACCTACAAATGTGAACTGACGTTCAAAAATAAAACATTTGAAAACTGACCATTTTCCACATTTCTGAAGCATGACGTAATGGGGGGGTGTTATCTCTTTTGTCAGAAATCAGCTGTTTTTGCTTGAACATTAAATGCCTCCAAATAGTATTTAATTCACTTCCCGAGCCCCTGGAAGCATGAAAATCACTTTAAACATGCTAATTTTAGCTCTAACACTGATGATCCACCTACAAATGTGAACTGACGTTCAAAAATAAAACATTTGAAAACGGACCATTTTCCACATTTCTGAAGCATGACGTAATGGGGGGGTGTTATCTCTTTTGTCGAAAATCAGCCGTTTGTACTCGAACATTAAATGCCTCCAAATGGTATTTAATTAACTTCCCGGGGTGAAGAAACCCTTTTTGAGAACTCAGAGTGAGTAAATTGGCCATTTTCATGCACTTTTAACCATTCCATAAATCTTGTGTTTAGGGCCCCTGGAAGCATGAAAATCACTTTAAACATGCTAATTTTAGCTCTAACACTGATGATCCACCTACAAATGTGAACTGACGTTCAAAAATAAAACATTTGAAAACGGACCATTTTCCACATTTCTGAAGCATGACGTAATGGGGGGGTGTTATCTCTTTTGTCGAAAATCAGCCGTTTTTGCTCGAACATTAAATGCCTCCAAATAGTATTTAATTCACTTCCCGGGGTGAAGAAACCCTTTTTGAGAACTCAGAGTGAGTAAATTGGCCATTTTCATGCACTTTTAACCATTCCATAAATCTTGTGTTTAGGGCCCCTGGAAGCATGAAAATTACTTTAAACATGCTAATTTTTATCTCTAACACTGATGATCCACCTACAAATGTGAACTGACGTTCAAAAATAAAACATTTGAAAACGGACCATTTTCCACATTTCTGAAGCATGACGTAATGGGGGGGTGTTATCTCTTTTGTCGAAAATCAGCCATTTTTGCTTGAACATTAAATGCCTCCAAATGGTATTTAATTCACTTCCCGAGCCCCTGGAAGCATGAAAATCACTTTAAACATGCTAATTTTTGCTCTAACACTGATGATCCACCTACAAATGTGAACTGACGTTCAAAAATAAAACATTTGAAAACGGACCATTTTCCACATTTCTGAAGCATGACGTAATGGGGGGTGTTATCTCTTTTGTCGAAAATCAGCCGTTTTTGCTCGAACATTAAATGCCTCCAAATGGTATTTAATTCACTTCCCGGGGTGAAGAAACCCTTTTTGAGAACTCAGAGTGAGTAAATTGGCCATTTTCATGCACTTTTAACCATTCCATAAATCTTGTGTTTACGGCCCCTGGAAGCATGAAAATCACTTTAAACATGCTAATTTTAGCTCTAACAATGATGATCCACCAACAAATGTGAACTGACGTTCAAAAATAAAACATTTGAAAACGGACCATTTTCCACATTTCTGAAGCATGACGTAATGGGGGGGTGTTATCTCTTTTGTCGAAAATCAGCCGTTTTTGCTCGAACATTAAATGCCTCCAAATGGTATTTAATTCACTTCCCGGGGTGAAGAAACCCTTTTTGAGAACTCAGAGTGAGTAAATTGGCCATTTTCATGCACTTTTAACCATTCCATAAATCTTGTGTTTAGGGCCCCTGGAAGCATGAAAATCACTTTAAACATGCTAATTTTAGCTCTTACACTGATGATCCACCTACAAATGTGAACTGACGTTCAAAAATAAAACATTTGAAAACTGACCATTTTCCACATTTCTGAAGCATGACGTAATGGGGTGGTGTTATCTCTTTTGTCGAAAATCAGCCGTTTTTGCTTGAACATTAAATGCCTCCAAATGGTATTTAATTCACTTCCCGAGCCCCTGGAAGCATGAAAATCACTTTAAACATGCTAATTTTAGCTCTAACACTGATGATCCACCTACAAATGTGAACTGACGTTCAAAAATAAAACATTTGAAAACGGACCATTTTCCACATTTCTGAAGCATGACGTAATGGGGGGGTGTTATCTCTTTTGTCGAAAATCAGCCGTTTTTGCTCGAACATTAAATGCCTCCAAATGGTATTTAATTAACTTCCCGGGGTGAAGAAACCCTTTTTGAGAACTCAGAGTGAGTAAATTGGCCATTTTCATGCACTTTTAACCATTCCATAAATCTTGTGTTTAGGGCCCCTGGAAGCATGAAAATCACTTTAAACATGCTAATTTTAGCTCTAACACTGATGATCCACTTACAAATGTGAACTGACGTTCAAAAATAAAACATTTGAAAACGGACCATTTTCCACATTTCTGAAGCATGACGTAATGGGGGGGGTGTTATCTCTTTTGTCGAAAATCAGCTGTTTTTGCTCGAACATTAAATGCCTCCAAATGGTATTTAATTAACTTCCCGGGGTGAAGAAACCCTTTTTGAGAACTCAGAGTGAGTAAATTGGCCATTTTCATGCACTTTTAACCATTCCATAACTCTTTTGTTTAGGGCCCCTGAAAGCGTTAAAATCACTTTAAACATGCTAATTTTAGCTCTAACACTGATGATCCACCTACAAATGTGAACTGACGTTCAAAAATAAAACATTTGAAAACGGACCATTTTCCACATTTCTGAAGCATGACGTAATGGGGGGGTGTTATCTCTTTTGTCGAAAATCAGCTGTTTGTGCTCGAACATTAAATGCCTCCAAATGGTATTTAATTAACTTCCCGGGGTGAAGAAACCCTTTTTGAGAACTCAGAGTGAGTAAATTGGCCATTTTCATGCACTTTTAACCATTCCATAAATCTTCTGTTTAGGGCCCCTGGAAGCATGAAAATCACTTTAAACATGCTAATTTTAGCTCTAACACTGATGATCCACCTACAAATGTGAACTGACGTTCAAAAATAAAACATTTGAAAACGGACCATTTTCCACATTTCTGAAGCATGACGTAATGAGGGGGTGTTATCTCTTTTGTCGAAAATCAGCAGTTTTTGCTTGAACATTAAATGCCTCCAAATGGTATTTAATTCACTTCCAGAGTCCCTGGAAGCATGAAAATCACTTTAAACATGCTAATTTTAGCTCTAACACTGATGATCCACCTACAAATGTGAACTGACGTTCAAAAATAAAACATTTGAAAACGGACCATTTTCCACATTTCTGAAGCATGACGTAATGGGGGGTGTTATCTCTTTTGTCGAAAATCAGCCGTTTTTGCTTGAACATTAAATGCCACCAAATGGTATTTAATTAACTTCCCGGGGTGAAGAAACCCCTTTTGAGAACTCAGAGTGAGTAAATTGGCCATTTTCATGCACTTTTAACCATACCATAAATCTTGTGTTTAGGGCCCCTGGAAGCATGAAAATCACTTTAAACATGCTAATTTTAGCTCTAACACTGATGATCCACCTACAAATGTGAACTGACGTTCAAAAATAAAACATTTGAAAACGGACCATTTTCCACATTTCTGAAGCATGACGTAATGGGGGGGTGTTATCTCTTTTGTCGAAAATCAGCCGTTTTTGCTTGAACATTAAATGCCTCCAAATAGTATTGTATTCACTTCCCGGGGTGAAGAAACCCTTTTTGAGAACTCAGAGTGAGTAAATTGGCCATTTTCATGCACTTTAAACCATTCCATAAATCTTGTGTTTAGGGCCCCTGGAAGCATGAAAATCACTTTAAACATGCTAATTTTAGCTCTAACACTGATGATCCACCTACAAATCTGAACTGACGTTCAAAAATAAAACATTTGAAAACGGACCATTTTCCACATTTCTGAAGCATGACGTAATGGGGGGGTTATCTCTTTTGTCGAAAATCAGCTGTTTTTGCTTGAACATTAAATGCCTCCAAATAGTATTGTATTCACTTCCCGGGGTGAAGAAACCCTTTTTGAGAACTCAGAGTGAGTAAATTGGCCATTTTCATGCACTTTAAACCATTCCATAAATCTTGTGTTTAGGGCCCCTGGAAGCATGAAAATCACTTTAAACATGCTAATTTTAGCTCTAACACTGATGATCCACCTACAAATGTGAACTGACGTTCAAAAATAAAACATTTGAAAACCGACCATTTTCCACATTTCTGAAGCATTACGTAATGGGGGGTGTTATCTCTTTTGTCGAAAATCAGCCGTTTTTGCTTGAACATTAAATGCCTCCAAATGGTATTTAATTCACTTCCCGAGCCCCTGGAAGCATGAACATCACTTTAAACATGCTAATTTTAGCTCTAACACTGATGATCCACCTACAAATGTGAACTGACGTTCAAAAATAAAACATTTGGAAACGGACCATTTTCCACATTTCTGAAGCATGACGTAATGGGGGGGTGTTATCTCTTTTGTCAAAAATCAGCCATTTTTGCTCGAACATTAAATGCCTCCAAATGGTATTTAATTCACTTCCCGGGGTGAAGAAACCCTTTTTGAGAACTCAGAGTGAGTAAATTGGCCATTTTCATGCACTTTTAACCATTCCATAAATCTTGTGTTTAGGGCCCCTGGAAGCATGAAAATCACTTTAAACATGCTAATTTTAGCTCTAACACTGATGATCCACCTACAAATGTGAACTGACGTTCAAAAATAAAACATTTGAAAACTGACCATTTTCCACATTTCTGAAGCATGACGTAATGGGGGGTGTTATCTCTTTTGTCAGAAATCAGCTGTTTTTGCTTGAACATTAAATGCCTCCAAATAGTATTTAATTCACTTCCCGAGCCCCTGGAAGCATGAAAATCACTTTAAACATGCTAATTTTAGCTCTAACACTGATGATCCACCTACAAATGTGAACTGACGTTCAAAAATAAAACATTTGAAAACGGACCATTTTCCACATTTCTGAAGCATGACGTAATGGGGGGGTGTTATCTCTTTTGTCGAAAATCAGCCGTTTGTACTCGAACATTAAATGCCTCCAAATGGTATTTAATTAACTTCCCGGGGTGAAGAAACCCTTTTTGAGAACTCAGAGTGAGTAAATTGGCCATTTTCATGCACTTTTAACCATTCCATAAATCTTGTGTTTAGGGCCCCTGGAAGCATGAAAATCACTTTAAACATGCTAATTTTAGCTCTAACACTGATGATCCACCTACAAATGTGAACTGACGTTCAAAAATAAAACATTTGAAAACGGACCATTTTCCACATTTCTGAAGCATGACGTAATGGGGGGGTGTTATCTCTTTTGTCGAAAATCAGCCGTTTTTGCTCGAACATTAAATGCCTCCAAATAGTATTTAATTCACTTCCCGGGGTGAAGAAACCCTTTTTGAGAACTCAGAGTGAGTAAATTGGCCATTTTCATGCACTTTTAACCATTCCATAAATCTTGTGTTTAGGGCCCCTGGAAGCATGAAAATTACTTTAAACATGCTAATTTTTATCTCTAACACTGATGATCCACCTACAAATGTGAACTGACGTTCAAAAATAAAACATTTGAAAACGGACCATTTTCCACATTTCTGAAGCATGACGTAATGGGGGGGTGTTATCTCTTTTGTCGAAAATCAGCCTTTTTTGCTTGAACATTAAATGCCTCCAAATGGTATTTAATTCACTTCCCGAGCCCCTGGAAGCATGAAAATCACTTTAAACATGCTAATTTTAGCTCTAACACTGATGATCCACCTACAAATGTGAACTGACGTTCAAAAATAAAACATTTGAAAACGGACCATTTTCCACATTTCTGAAGCATGACGTAATGGGGGGGTGTTATCTCTTTTGTCGAAAATCAGCCATTTTTGCTTGAACATTAAATGCCTCCAAATGGTATTTAATTCACTTCCCGAGCCCCTGGAAGCATGAAAATCACTTTAAACATGCTAATTTTTGCTCTAACACTGATGATCCACCTACAAATGTGAACTGACGTTCAAAAATAAAACATTTGAAAACGGACCATTTTCCACATTTCTGAAGCATGACGTAATGGGGGGTGTTATCTCTTTTGTCGAAAATCAGCCGTTTTTGCTCGAACATTAAATGCCTCCAAATGGTATTTAATTCACTTCCCGGGGTGAAGAAACCCTTTTTGAGAACTCCGAGTGAGTAAATTGGCCATTTTCATGCACTTTTAACCATTCCATAAATCTTGTGTTTACGGCCCCTGGAAGCATGAAAATCACTTTAAACATGCTAATTTTAGCTCTAACAATGATGATCCACCAACAAATGTGAACTGACGTTCAAAAATAAAACATTTGAAAACTGACCATTTTCCACATTTCTGAAGCATGACGTAATGGGGGGGTGTTATCTCTTTTGTCGAAAATCAGCTGTTTTTGCTCGAACATTAAATGCCTCCAAATGGTATTTAATTCACTTCCCGGGGTGAAGAAACCCTTTTTGAGAACTCAGAGTGAGTAAATTGGCCATTTTCATGCACTTTTAACCATTCCATAAATCTTGTGTTTAGGGCCCCTGGAAGCATGAAAATCACTTTAAACATGCTAATTTTAGCTCTAACACTGATGATCCACCTACAAATGTGAACTGACGTTCAAAAATAAAACATTTGAAAACGGACCATTTTCCACATTTCTGAAGCATGACGTAATGGGGGGGTGTTATCTCTTTTGTCGAAAATCAGCCGTTTTTGCTTGAACATTAAATGCCTCCAAATGGTATTTAATTCACTTCCCGAGCCCCTGGAAGCATGAAAATCACTTTAAACATGCTAATTTTAGCTCTGACACTGATGATCCACCTACAAATGTGAACTGACGTTCAAAAATAAAACATTTGAAAACTGACCATTTTCCACATTTCTGAAGCATGACGTAATGGGGGGGGTGTTATCTCTTTTGTCGAAAATCAGTCGTTTTTGCTCGAACATTAAATGCCTCCAAATGGTATTTAATTAACTTCCCGGGGTGAAGAAACCCTTTTTGAGAACTCAGAGTGAGTAAATTGGCCATTTTCATGCACTTTTAACCATTCCATAAATCTTGTGTTTAGGGCCCCTGGAAGCATGAAAGTCACTTTAAACATGCTAATTTTAGCTCTAACACTGATGATCCACTTACAAATGTGAACTGACGTTCAAAAATAAAACATTTGAAAACGGACCATTTTTCACATTTCTGAAGCATGACGTCATGGGGGGGGGTGTTATCTCTTTTGTCAAAAATCAGCTGTTTTTGCTCGAACATTAAATGCCTCCAAATGGTATTTAATTAACTTCCCGGGGTGAGGAAACCCTTTTTGAGAACTCAGAGTGAGTAAATTGGCCATTTTCATGCACTTTTAACCATTCCATAACTCTTTTGTTTAGGGCCCCTGAAAGCGTTAAAATCACTTTAAACATGCTAATTTTAGCTCTAACACTGATGATCCACCTACAAATGTGAACTGACGTTCAAAAATAAAACATTTGAAAACGGACCATTTTCCACATTTCTGAAGCATGACGTAATGGGGGGGTGTTATCTCTTTTGTCGAAAATCAGCCGTTTTTGCTCGAACATTAAATGCCTCCAAATGGTATTTAATTAACTTCCCGAGCCCCTGGAAGCATGAAAATCACTTTAAACATGCTAATTTGAGCTCTAACACTGATGATCCACCTACAAATGTGAACTGACGTTCAAAAATAAAACATTTGAAAACGGACCATTTTCCACATTTCTGAAGCATGACGTAATGGGGGGGTGTTATCTCTTTTGTCGAAAATCAGCCGTTTTTGCTCGAACATTAAATGCCTCCAAATGGTATTTAATTAACTTCCCGGGGTGAAGAAACCCTTTTTGAGAACTCAGAGTGAGTAAATTGGCCATTTTCATGCACTTTTAACCATTCCATAAATCTTGTGTTTTGGGCCCCTGGAAGCATGAAAATCACTTTAAACATGCTAATTTTAGCTCTAACACTGATGATCCACCTACAAATGTGAACTGACGTTCAAAAATAAAACATTTGAAAACGGACCATTTTCCACATTTCTGAAGCATGACGTAATGGGGGGGTGTTATCTCTTTTGTCGAAAATCAGCCGTTTTTGCTCGAACATTAAATGCCTCCAAATGGTATTTAATTAACTTCCCGGGGTGAAGAAACCCTTTTTGAGAACTCAGAATGAGTAAATTGGCCATTTTCATGCACTTTTAACCATTCCATAAATCTTGTGTTTTGGCCCCCTGGAAGCATGAAAATCACTTTAAACATGCTAATTTTAGCTCTAACACTGATGATCCACCTACAAATGTGAACTGACGTTCAAAAATAAAACATTTGAAAACGGACCATTTTCCACATTTCTGAAGCATGACGTAATGGGGGGTGTTATCTCTTTTGTCGAAAATCAGCCGTTTTTGCTCGAACATTAAATGCCTCCAAATGGTATTTAATTAACTTCCCGAGCCCCTGGAAGCATGAAAATCACTTTAAACATGCTAATTTTAGCTCTAACACTGATGATACACCTACAAATGTGAACTGACGTTCAAAAATAAAACATTTGAAAACGGACCATTTTCCACATTTCTGAAGCATGACGTAATGGGGGGGTGTTATCTCTTTTGTTGAAAATCAGCCGTTTTTGCTCGAACATTAAATGCCTCCAAATGGTATTTAATTAACTTCCCGGGGTGAAGAAACCCTTTTTGAGAACTCAGAGTGAGTAAATTGGCCATTTTCATGCACTTTTAACCATTCCATAAATCTTGTGTTTTGGGCCCCTGGAAGCATGAAAATCACTTTAAACATGCTAATTTTAGCTCTAACACTGATGATCCACCTACAAATGTGAACTGACGTTCAAAAATAAAACATTTGAAAACGGACCATTTTCCACATTTCTGAAGCATGACGTAATGGGGGGGTGTTATCTCTTTTGTCGAAAATCAGCCGTTTTTGCTCGAACATTAAATGCCTCCAAATGGTATTTATTTCACTTCCCGAGCCCCTGGAAGCATGAAAATCACTTTAAACATGCTAATTTTAGCTCTAACACTGATGATCCACCTACAAATGTGAACTGACGTTCAAAAATAAAACATTTGAAAACGGACCATTTTCCACATTTCTGAAGCATGACGTAATGGGGGGGTGTTATCTCTTTTGTCGAAAATCAGCCGTTTTTGCTCGAACATTAAATGCCTCCAAATGGTATTTATTTCACTTCCCGGGGTGAAGAAACCCTTTTTGAGAACTCAGAGTGAGTAAATTGGCCATTTTCATGCACTTTTAACCATTCCATTAATCTTGTGTTTTGGGCCCCTGGAAGCATGAAAATCACTTTAAACATGCTAATTTTAGCTCTAACACTGATGATCCACCTACAAATGTGAACTGACGTTCAAAAATAAAACATTTGAAAACGGACCATTTTCCACATTTCTGAAGCTTGACGTAATGGGGGGGTGTTATCCCTTTTGTCGAAAATCAGCCGTTTTTGCTCGAACATTAAATGCCTCCAAATGGTATTTATTTCACTTCCCGAGCCCCTGGAAGCATGAAAATCACTTTAAACATGCTAATTTTAGCTCTAACACTGATGATCCACCTACAAATGTGAACTGACGTTCAAAAATAAAACATTTGAAAACGGACCATTTTCCACATTTCTGAAGCATGACGTAATGGGGGGGTGTTATCTCTTTTGTCGAAAATCAGCCGTTTTTGCGCGAACATTAAATGCCTCCAAATGGTATTTATTTCACTTCCCGAGCCCCTGGAAGCATGAAAATCACTTTAAACATGCTAATTTTAGCTCTAACACTGATGATCCACCTACAAATGTGAACTGACGTTCAAAAATAAAACATTTGAAAACGGACCATTTTCCACATTTCTGAAGCATGACGTAATGGGGGGGTGTTATCTCTTTTGTCGAAAATCAGCCGTTTTTGCTCGAACATTAAATGCCTCCAAATGGTATTTAATTAACTTCCCGGGGTGAAGAAACCCTTTTTGAGAACTCAGAGTGAGTAAATTGGCCATTTTCATGCACTTTTAACCATTCCATAAATCTTGTGTTTTGGGCCCCTGGAAGCATGAAAATCACTTTAAACATGCTAATTTTAGCTCTAACACTGATGATCCACCTACAAATGTGAACTGACGTTCAAAAATAAAACATTTGAAAACGGACCATTTTCCACATTTCTGAAGCATGACGTAATGGGGGGGTGTTATCTCTTTTGTCGAAAATCAGCCGTTTTTGCTCGAACATTAAATGCCTCCAAATGGTATTTATTTCACTTCCCGAGCCCCTGGAAGCATGAAAATCACTTTAAACATGCTAATTTTAGCTCTAACACTGATGATCCACCTACAAATGTGAACTGACGTTCAAAAATAAAACATTTGAAAACGGACCATTTTCCACATTTCTGAAGCATGACGTAATGGGGGGGTGTCATCTCTTTTGTCGAAAATCAGCCGTTTTTGCTCGAACATTAAATGCCTCCAAATGGTATTTATTTCACTTCCCGGGGTGAAGAAACCCTTTTTGAGAACTCAGAGTGAGTAAATTGGCCATTTTCATGCACTTTTAACCATTCCATAAATCTTGTGTTTTGGGCCCCTGGAAGCATGAAAATCACTTTAAACATGCTAATTTTAGCTCTAACACTGATGATCCACCTACAAATGTGAACTGACGTTCAAAAATAAAACATTTGAAAACGGACCATTTTCCACATTTCTGAAGCATGACGTAATGGGGGGGTGTTATCTCTTTTGTCGAAAATCAACCGTTTTTGCTCGAACATTAAATGCCTCCAAATGGTATTTAATTAACTTCCCGGGGTGAAGAAACCCTTTTTGAGAACTCAGAGTGAGTAAATTGGCCATTTTCATGCACTTTTAACCATTCCATAAATCTTGTGTTTTGGGCCCCTGGAAGCATGAAAATCACTTTAAACATGCTAATTTTAGCTCTAACACTGATGATCCACCTACAAATGTGAACTGACGTTCAAAAATAAAACATTTGAAAACGGACCATTTTCCACATTTCTGAAGCATGACGTAATGGGGGGGTGTTATCTCTTTTGTCGAAAATCAGCCGTTTTTGCTCGAACATTAAATGCCTCCAAATGGTATTTAATTAACTTCCCGAGCCCCTGGAAGCATGAAAATCACTTTAAACATGCTAATTTTAGCTCTAACACTGATGATCCACCTACAAATGTGAACTGACGTTCAAAAATAAAACATTTGAAAACGGACCATTTTCCACATTTCTGAAGCATGACGTAATGGGGGGGTGTTATCTCTTTTGTCGAAAATCAGCCGTTTTTGCTCGAACATTAAATGCCTCCAAATGGTATTTAATTAACTTCCCGGGGTGAAGAAACCCTTTTTGAGAGCTCAGAGTGAGTAAATTGGCCATTTTCATGCACTTTTAACCATTCCATAAATCTTGTGTTTTGGGCCCCTGGAAGCATGAAAATCACTTTAAACATGCTAATTTTAGCTCTAACACTGATGATCCACCTACAAATGTGAACTGACGTTCAAAAATAAAACATTTGAAAACGGACCATTTTCCACATTTCTGAAGCATGACGTAATGGGGGGGTGTTATCTCTTTTGTCGAAAATCAGCCGTTTTTGCTCGAACATTAAATGCCTCCAAATGGTATTTAATTAACTTCCCGAGACCCTGGAAGCATGAAAATCACTTTAAACATGCTAATTTTAGCTCTAACACTGATGATCCACCTACAAATGTGAACTGACGTTCAAAAATAAAACATTTGAAAACGGACCATTTTCCACATTTCTGAAGCATGACGTAATGGGGGGTGTTATCTCTTTTGTCAAAAATCAGCCGTTTTTGCTCGAACCTTAAATGCCTCCAAATGGTATTTAATTAACTTCCCGGGGTGAAGAAACCCTTTTTGAGAACTCAGAGTGAGTAAATTGGCCATTTTCATGCACTTTTAACCATTCCATAAATCTTGTGTTTTGGGCCCCTGGAAGCATGAAAATCACTTTAAACATGCTAATTTTAGCTCTAACACTGATGATCCACCTACAAATGTGAACTGACGTTCAAAAATAAAACATTTGAAAACGGACCATTTTCCACATTTCTGAAGCATGACGTAATGGGGGGGTGTTATCTCTTTTGTCGAAAATCAGCCGTTTTTGCTCGAACATTAAATGCCTCCAAATGGTATTTATTTCACTTCCCGAGCCCCTGGAAGCATGAAAAACACTTTAAACATGCTAATTTTAGCTCTAACACTGATGATCCACCTACAAATGTGAACTGACGTTCAAAAATAAAACATTTGAAAACGGACCATTTTCCACATTTCTGAAGCATGACGTAATGGGGGGGTGTTATCTCTTTTGTCGAAAATCAGCCGTTTTTGCTCGAACATTAAATGCCTCCAAATGGTATTTAATTAACTTCCCGGGGTGAAGAAACCCTTTTTGAGAACTCAGAGTGAGTAAATTGGCCATTTTCATGCACTTTTAACCATTCCATAAATCTTGTGTTTTGGCCCCCTGGAAGCATGAAAATCACTTTAAACATGCTAATTTTAGCTCTAACACTGATGATCCACCTACAAATGTGAACTGACGTTCAAAAATAAAACATTTGAAAACGGACCATTTTCCACATTTCTGAAGCATGACGTAATGGGGGGTGTTATCTCTTTTGTCGAAAATCAGCCGTTTTTGCTCGAACATTAAATGCCTCCAAATGGTATTTAATTAACTTCCCGAGCCCCTGGAAGCATGAAAATCACTTTAAACATGCTAATTTTAGCTCTAACACTGATGATACACCTACAAATGTGAACTGACGTTCAAAAATAAAACATTTGAAAACGGACCATTTTCCACATTTCTGAAGCATGACGTAATGGGGGGGTGTTATCTCTTTTGTCGAAAATCAGCCGTTTTTGCTCGAACATTAAATGCCTCCAAATGGTATTTAATTAACTTCCCGGGGTGAAGAAACCCTTTTTGAGAACTCAGAGTGAGTAAATTGGCCATTTTCATGCACTTTTAACCATTCCATAAATCTTGTGTTTTGGGCCCCTGGAAGCATGAAAATCACTTTAAACATGCTAATTTTAGCTCTAACACTGATGATCCACCTACAAATGTGAACTGACGTTCAAAAATAAAACATTTGAAAACGGACCATTTTCCACATTTCTGAAGCATGACGTAATGGGGGGGTGTTATCTCTTTTGTCGAAAATCAGCCGTTTTTGCTCGACCATTAAATGCCTCCAAATGGTATTTATTTCACTTCCCGAGCCCCTGGAAGCATGAAAATCACTTTAAACATGCTAATTTTAGCTCTAACACTGATGATCCACCTACAAATGTGAACTGACGTTCAAAAATAAAACATTTGAAAACGGACCATTTTCCACATTTCTGAAGCATGACGTAATGGGGGGGTGTTATCTCTTTTGTCGAAAATCAGCCGTTTTTGCTCGAACATTAAATGCCTCCAAATGGTATTTATTTCACTTCCCGGGGTGAAGAAACCCTTTTTGAGAACTCAGAGTGAGTAAATTGGCCATTTTCATGCACTTTTAACCATTCCATTAATCTTGTGTTTTGGGCCCCTGGAAGCATGAAAATCACTTTAAACATGCTAATTTTAGCTCTAACACTGATGATCCACCTACAAATGTGAACTGACGTTCAAAAATAAAACATTTGAAAACGGACCATTTTCCACATTTCTGAAGCATGACGTAATGGGGGGGTGTTATCTCTTTTGTCGAAAATCAGCCGTTTTTGCTCGAACATTAAATGCCTCCAAATGGTATTTATTTCACTTCCCGAGCCCCTGGAAGCATGAAAATCACTTTAAACATGCTAATTTTAGCTCTAACACTGATGATCCACCTACAAATGTGAACTGACGTTCAAAAATAAAACATTTGAAAACGGACCATTTTCCACATTTCTGAAGCATGACGTAATGGGGGGGTGTTATCTCTTTTGTCGAAAATCAGCCGTTTTTGCGCGAACATTAAATGCCTCCAAATGGTATTTATTTCACTTCCCGAGCC
Source organism: Lissotriton vulgaris (assembly GCF_964263255.1). Classification (NCBI taxonomy): domain Eukaryota; kingdom Metazoa; phylum Chordata; class Amphibia; order Caudata; family Salamandridae; genus Lissotriton; species Lissotriton vulgaris. The sequence continues at coordinate 288,801 of NW_028242604.1, forward strand.
CCTGGAAGCATGAAAATCACTTTAAACATGCTAATTTTAGCTCTAACACTGATGATCCACCTACAAATGTGAACTGACGTTCAAAAATAAAACATTTGAAAACGGACCATTTTCCACATTTCTGAAGCATGACGTAATGGGGGGGTGTTATCTCTTTTGTCGAAAATCAGCCGTTTTTGCTCGAACATTAAATGCCTCCAAATGGTATTTAATTAACTTCCCGGGGTGAAGAAACCCTTTTTGAGAACTCAGAGTGAGTAAATTGGCCATTTTCATGCACTTTTAACCATTCCATAAATCTTGTGTTTTGGGCCCCTGGAAGCATGAAAATCACTTTAAACATGCTAATTTTAGCTCTAACACTGATGATCCACCTACAAATGTGAACTGACGTTCAAAAATAAAACATTTGAAAACGGACCATTTTCCACATTTCTGAAGCATGACGTAATGGGGGGGTGTTATCTCTTTTGTCGAAAATCAGCCGTTTTTGCTCGAACATTAAATGCCTCCAAATGGTATTTAATTAACTTCCCGAGCCCCTGGAAGCATGAAAATCACTTTAAACATGCTAATTTTAGCTCTAACACTGATGATCCACCTACAAATGTGAACTGACGTTCAAAAATAAAACATTTGAAAACGGACCATTTTCCACATTTCTGAAGCATGACGTAATGGGGGGGTGTTATCTCTTTTGTCGAAAATCAGCCGTTTTTGCTCGAACATTAAATGCCTCCAAATGGTATTTAATTAACTTCCCGGGGTGAAGAAACCCTTTTTGAGAACTCAGAGTGAGTAAATTGGCCATTTTCATGCACTTTTAACCATTCCATAAATCTTGTGTTTTGGGCCCCTGGAAGCATGAAAATCACTTTAAACATGCTAATTTTAGCTCTAACACTGATGATCCACCTACAAATGTGAACTGACGTTCAAAAATAAAACATTTGAAAACGGACCATTTTCCACATTTCTGAAGCATGACGTAATGGGGGGGTGTTATCTCTTTTGTCGAAAATCAGCCGTTTTTGCTCGAACATTAAATGCCTCCAAATGGTATTTAATTAACTTCCCGAGCCCCTGGAAGCATGAAAATCACTTTAAACATGCCAATTTTAGCTCTAACACTGATGATCCACCTACAAATGTGAACTGACGTTCAAAAATAAAACATTTGAAAACGGACCATTTTCCACATTTCTGAAGCATGACGTAATGGGGGGTGTTATCTCTTTTGTCGAAAATCAGCCGTTTTTGCTCGAACATTAAATGCCTCCAAATGGTATTTAATTAACTTCCCGGGGTGAAGAAACCCTTTTTGAGAACTCAGAGTGAGTAAATTGGCCATTTTCATGCACTTTTAACCATTCCATAAATCTTGTGTTTTGGGCCCCTGGAAGCATGAAAATCACTTTAAACATGCTAATTTTAGCTCTAACACTGATGATCCACCTACAAATGTGAACTGACGTTCAAAAATAAAACATTTGAAAACGGACCATTTTCCACATTTCTGAAGCATGACGTAATGGGGGGGTGTTATCTCTTTTGTCGAAAATCAGCCGTTTTTGCTCGAACATTAAATGCCTCCAAATGGTATTTATTTCACTTCCCGAGCCCCTGGAAGCATGAAAATCACTTTAAACATGCTAATTTTAGCTCTAACACTGATGATCCACCTACAAATGTGAACTGACGTTCAAAAATAAAACATTTGAAAACGGACCATTTTCCACATTTCTGAAGCATGACGTAATGGGGGGGTGTTATCTCTTTTGTCGAAAATCAGCCGTTTTTGCTCGAACATTAAATGCCTCCAAATGGTATTTAATTAACTTCCCGGGGTGAAGAAACCCTTTTTGAGAACTCAGAGTGAGTAAATTGGCCATTTTCATGCACTTTTAACCATTCCATAAATCTTGTGTTTTGGCCCCCTGGAAGCATGAAAATCACTTTAAACATGCTAATTTTAGCTCTAACACTGATGATCCACCTACAAATGTGAACTGACGTTCAAAAATAAAACATTTGAAAACGGACCATTTTCCACATTTCTGAAGCATGACGTAATGGGGGGGTGTTATCTCTTTTGTCGAAAATCAGCCGTTTTTGCGCGAACATTAAATGCCTCCAAATGGTATTTATTTGACTTCCCGAGCCCCTGGAAGCATGAAAATCACTTTAAACATGCTAATTTTAGCTCTAACACTGATGATCCACCTACAAATGTGAACTGACGTTCAAAAATAAAACATTTGAAAACGGACCATTTTCCACATTTCTGAAGCATGACGTAATGGGGGGGTGTTATCTCTTTTGTCGAAAATCAGCCGTTTTTGCTCGAACATTAAATGCCTCCAAATGGTATTTAATTAACTTCCCGGGGTGAAGAAACCCTTTTTGAGAACTCAGAGTGAGTAAATTGGCCATTTTCATGCACTTTTAACCATTCCATAAATCTTGTGTTTTGGGCCCCTGGAAGCATGAAAATCACTTTAAACATGCTAATTTTAGCTCTAACACTGATGATCCACCTACAAATGTGAACTGACGTTCAAAAATAAAACATTTGAAAACGGACCATTTTCCACATTTCTGAAGCATGACGTAATGGGGGGGTGTTATCTCTTTTGTCGAAAATCAGCCGTTTTTGCTCGAACATTAAATGCCTCCAAATGGTATTTATTTCACTTCCCGAGCCCCTGGAAGCATGAAAAACACTTTAAACATGCTAATTTTAGCTCTAACACTGATGATCCACCTACAAATGTGAACTGACGTTCAAAAATAAAACATTTGAAAACGGACCATTTTCCACATTTCTGAAGCATGACGTAATGGGGGGGTGTTATCTCTTTTGTCGAAAATCAGCCGTTTTTGCTCGAACATTAAATGCCTCCAAATGGTATTTAATTAACTTCCCGGGGTGAAGAAACCCTTTTTGAGAACTCAGAGTGAGTAAATTGGCCATTTTCATGCACTTTTAACCATTCCATAAATCTTGTGTTTTGGCCCCCTGGAAGCATGAAAATCACTTTAAACATGCTAATTTTAGCTCTAACACTGATGATCCACCTACAAATGTGAACTGACGTTCAAAAATAAAACATTTGAAAACGGACCATTTTCCACATTTCTGAAGCATGACGTAATGGGGGGTGTTATCTCTTTTGTCGAAAATCAGCCGTTTTTGCTCGAACATTAAATGCCTCCAAATGGTATTTAATTAACTTCCCGAGCCCCTGGAAGCATGAAAATCACTTTAAACATGCTAATTTTAGCTCTAACACTGATGATACACCTACAAATGTGAACCGACGTTCAAAAATAAAACATTTGAAAACGGACCATTTTCCACATTTCTGAAGCATGACGTAATGGGGGGGTGTTATCTCTTTTGTCGAAAATCAGCCGTTTTTGCTCGAACATTAAATGCCTCCAAATGGTATTTATTTCACTTCCCGGGGTGAAGAAACCCTTTTTGAGAACTCAGAGTGAGTAAATTGGCCATTTTCATGCACTTTTAACCATTCCATTAATCTTGTGTTTTGGGCCCCTGGAAGCATGAAAATCACTTTAAACATGCTAATTTTAGCTCTAACACTGATGATCCACCTACAAATGTGAACTGACGTTCAAAAATAAAACATTTGAAAACGGACCATTTTCCACATTTCTGAAGCATGACGTAATGGGGGGGTGTTATCTCTTTTGTCGAAAATCAGCCGTTTTTGCTCGAACATTAAATGCCTCCAAATGGTATTTATTTCACTTCCCGAGCCCCTGGAAGCATGAAAATCACTTTAAACATGCTAATTTTAGCTCTAACACTGATGATCCACCTACAAATGTGAACTGACGTTCAAAAATAAAACATTTGAAAACGGACCATTTTCCACATTTCTGAAGCATGACGTAATGGGGGGGTGTTATCTCTTTTGTCGAAAATCAGCAGTTTTTGCGCGAACATTAAATGCCTCCAAATGGTATTTATTTCACTTCCCGAGCCCCTGGAAGCATGAAAATCACTTTAAACATGCTAATTTTAGCTCTAACACTGATGATCCACCTACAAATGTGAACTGACGTTCAAAAATAAAACATTTGAAAACGGACCATTTTCCACATTTCTGAAGCATGACGTAATGGGGGGGTGTTATCTCTTTTGTCGAAAATCAGCCGTTTTTGCTCGAACATTAAATGCCTCCAAATGGTATTTATTTCACTTCCCGAGCCCCTGGAAGCATGAAAATCACTTTAAACATGCTAATTTTAGCTCTAACACTGATGATCCACCTACAAATGTGAACTGACGTTCAAAAATAAAACATTTGAAAACGGACCATTTTCCACATTTCTGAAGCATGACGTAATGGGGGGGTGTTATCTCTTTTGTCGAAAATCAGCCGTTTTTGCTCGAACATTAAATGCCTCCAAATGGTATTTAATTAACTTCCCGGGGTGAAGAAACCCTTTTTGAGAACTCAGAGTGAGTAAATTGGCCATTTTCATGCACTTTTAACCATTCCATAAATCTTGTGTTTTGGGCCCCTGGAAGCATGAAAATCACTTTAAACATGCTAATTTTAGCTCTAACACTGATGATCCACCTACAAATGTGAACTGACGTTCAAAAATAAAACATTTGAAAACGGACCATTTTCCACATTTCTGAAGCATGACGTAATGGGGGGGTGTTATCTCTTTTGTCGAAAATCAGCCGTTTTTGCTCGAACATTAAATGCCTCCAAATGGTATTTAATTAACTTCCCGAGCCCCTGGAAGCATGAAAATCACTTTAAACATGCTAATTTTAGCTCTAACACTGATGATCCACCTACAAATGTGAACTGACGTTCAAAAATAAAACATTTGAAAACGGACCATTTTCCACATTTCTGAAGCATGACGTAATGGGGGGGTGTTATCTCTTTTGTCGAAAATCAGCCGTTTTTGCTCGAACATTAAATGCCTCCAAATGGTATTTAATTAACTTCCCGGGGTGAAGAAATCCTTTTTGAGAACTCAGAGTGAGTAAATTGGCCATTTTCATGCACTTTTAACCATTCCATAAATCTTGTGTTTTGGGCCCCTGGAAGCATGAAAATCACTTTAAATATGCTAATTTTAGCTCTAACACTGATGATCCACCTACAAATGTGAACTGACGTTCAAAAATAAAACATTTGAAAACGGACCATTTTCCACATTTCTGAAGCATGACGTAATGGGGGGGTGTTATCTCTTTTGTCGAAAATCAGCCGTTTTTGCTCGAACATTAAATGCCTCCAAATGGTATTTAATTAACTTCCCGAGCCCCTGGAAGCATGAAAATCACTTTAAACATGCTAATTTGAGCTCTAACACTGATGATCCACCTACAAATGTGAACTGACGTTCAAAAATAAAACATTTGAAAACGGACCATTTTCCACATTTCTGAAGCATGACGTAATGGGGGGGTGTTATCTCTTTTGTCGAAAATCAGCCGTTTTTGCTCGAACATTAAATGCCTCCAAATGGTATTTAATTAACTTCCCGGGGTGAAGAAACCCTTTTTGAGAACTCAGAGTGAGTAAATTGGCCATTTTCATGCACTTTTAACCATTCCATAAATCTTGTGTTTTGGGCCCCTGGAAGCATGAAAATCACTTTAAACATGCTAATTTTAGCTCTAACACTGATGATCCACCTACAAATGTGAACTGACGTTCAAAAATAAAACATTTGAAAACGGACCATTTTCCACATTTCTGAAGCATGACGTAATGGGGGGGTGTTATCTCTTTTGTCGAAAATCAGCCGTTTTTGCTCGAACATTAAATGCCTCCAAATGGTATTTAATTAACTTCCCGGGGTGAAGAAACCCTTTTTGAGAACTCAGAATGAGTAAATTGGCCATTTTCATGCACTTTTAACCATTCCATAAATCTTGTGTTTTGGCCCCCTGGAAGCATGAAAATCACTTTAAACATGCTAATTTTAGCTCTAACACTGATGATCCACCTACAAATGTGAACTGACGTTCAAAAATAAAACATTTGAAAACGGACCATTTTCCACATTTCTGAAGCATGACGTAATGGGGGGTGTTATCTCTTTTGTCGAAAATCAGCCGTTTTTGCTCGAACATTAAATGCCTCCAAATGGTATTTAATTAACTTCCCGAGCCCCTGGAAGCATGAAAATCACTTTAAACATGCTAATTTTAGCTCTAACACTGATGATACACCTACAAATGTGAACTGACGTTCAAAAATAAAACATTTGAAAACGGACCATTTTCCACATTTCTGAAGCATGACGTAATGGGGGGGTGTTATCTCTTTTGTTGAAAATCAGCCGTTTTTGCTCGAACATTAAATGCCTCCAAATGGTATTTAATTAACTTCCCGGGGTGAAGAAACCCTTTTTGAGAACTCAGAGTGAGTAAATTGGCCATTTTCATGCACTTTTAACCATTCCATAAATCTTGTGTTTTGGGCCCCTGGAAGCATGAAAATCACTTTAAACATGCTAATTTTAGCTCTAACACTGATGATCCACCTACAAATGTGAACTGACGTTCAAAAATAAAACATTTGAAAACGGACCATTTTCCACATTTCTGAAGCATGACGTAATGGGGGGGTGTTATCTCTTTTGTCGAAAATCAGCCGTTTTTGCTCGAACATTAAATGCCTCCAAATGGTATTTATTTCACTTCCCGAGCCCCTGGAAGCATGAAAATCACTTTAAACATGCTAATTTTAGCTCTAACACTGATGATCCACCTACAAATGTGAACTGACGTTCAAAAATAAAACATTTGAAAACGGACCATTTTCCACATTTCTGAAGCATGACGTAATGGGGGGGTGTTATCTCTTTTGTCGAAAATCAGCCGTTTTTGCTCGAACATTAAATGCCTCCAAATGGTATTTATTTCACTTCCCGGGGTGAAGAAACCCTTTTTGAGAACTCAGAGTGAGTAAATTGGCCATTTTCATGCACTTTTAACCATTCCATTAATCTTGTGTTTTGGGCCCCTGGAAGCATGAAAATCACTTTAAACATGCTAATTTTAGCTCTAACACTGATGATCCACCTACAAATGTGAACTGACGTTCAAAAATAAAACATTTGAAAACGGACCATTTTCCACATTTCTGAAGCTTGACGTAATGGGGGGGTGTTATCCCTTTTGTCGAAAATCAGCCGTTTTTGCTCGAACATTAAATGCCTCCAAATGGTATTTATTTCACTTCCCGAGCCCCTGGAAGCATGAAAATCACTTTAAACATGCTAATTTTAGCTCTAACACTGATGATCCACCTACAAATGTGAACTGACGTTCAAAAATAAAACATTTGAAAACGGACCATTTTCCACATTTCTGAAGCATGACGTAATGGGGGGGTGTTATCTCTTTTGTCGAAAATCAGCCGTTTTTGCGCGAACATTAAATGCCTCCAAATGGTATTTATTTCACTTCCCGAGCCCCTGGAAGCATGAAAATCACTTTAAACATGCTAATTTTAGCTCTAACACTGATGATCCACCTACAAATGTGAACTGACGTTCAAAAATAAAACATTTGAAAACGGACCATTTTCCACATTTCTGAAGCATGACGTAATGGGGGGGTGTTATCTCTTTTGTCGAAAATCAGCCGTTTTTGCTCGAACATTAAATGCCTCCAAATGGTATTTAATTAACTTCCCGGGGTGAAGAAACCCTTTTTGAGAACTCAGAGTGAGTAAATTGGCCATTTTCATGCACTTTTAACCATTCCATAAATCTTGTGTTTTGGGCCCCTGGAAGCATGAAAATCACTTTAAACATGCTAATTTTAGCTCTAACACTGATGATCCACCTACAAATGTGAACTGACGTTCAAAAATAAAACATTTGAAAACGGACCATTTTCCACATTTCTGAAGCATGACGTAATGGGGGGGTGTTATCTCTTTTGTCGAAAATCAGCCGTTTTTGCTCGAACATTAAATGCCTCCAAATGGTATTTATTTCACTTCCCGAGCCCCTGGAAGCATGAAAATCACTTTAAACATGCTAATTTTAGCTCTAACACTGATGATCCACCTACAAATGTGAACTGACGTTCAAAAATAAAACATTTGAAAACGGACCATTTTCCACATTTCTGAAGCATGACGTAATGGGGGGGTGTCATCTCTTTTGTCGAAAATCAGCCGTTTTTGCTCGAACATTAAATGCCTCCAAATGGTATTTATTTCACTTCCCGGGGTGAAGAAACCCTTTTTGAGAACTCAGAGTGAGTAAATTGGCCATTTTCATGCACTTTTAACCATTCCATAAATCTTGTGTTTTGGGCCCCTGGAAGCATGAAAATCACTTTAAACATGCTAATTTTAGCTCTAACACTGATGATCCACCTACAAATGTGAACTGACGTTCAAAAATAAAACATTTGAAAACGGACCATTTTCCACATTTCTGAAGCATGACGTAATGGGGGGGTGTTATCTCTTTTGTCGAAAATCAACCGTTTTTGCTCGAACATTAAATGCCTCCAAATGGTATTTAATTAACTTCCCGGGGTGAAGAAACCCTTTTTGAGAACTCAGAGTGAGTAAATTGGCCATTTTCATGCACTTTTAACCATTCCATAAATCTTGTGTTTTGGGCCCCTGGAAGCATGAAAATCACTTTAAACATGCTAATTTTAGCTCTAACACTGATGATCCACCTACAAATGTGAACTGACGTTCAAAAATAAAACATTTGAAAACGGACCATTTTCCACATTTCTGAAGCATGACGTAATGGGGGGGTGTTATCTCTTTTGTCGAAAATCAGCCGTTTTTGCTCGAACATTAAATGCCTCCAAATGGTATTTAATTAACTTCCCGAGCCCCTGGAAGCATGAAAATCACTTTAAACATGCTAATTTTAGCTCTAACACTGATGATCCACCTACAAATGTGAACTGACGTTCAAAAATAAAACATTTGAAAACGGACCATTTTCCACATTTCTGAAGCATGACTTAATGGGGGGGTGTTATCTCTTTTGTCGAAAATCAGCCGTTTTTGCTCGAACATTAAATGCCTCCAAATGGTATTTAATTAACTTCCCGGGGTGAAGAAACCCTTTTTGAGAGCTCAGAGTGAGTAAATTGGCCATTTTCATGCACTTTTAACCATTCCATAAATCTTGTGTTTTGGGCCCCTGGAAGCATGAAAATCACTTTAAACATGCTAATTTTAGCTCTAACACTGATGATCCACCTACAAATGTGAACTGACGTTCAAAAATAAAACATTTGAAAACGGACCATTTTCCACATTTCTGAAGCATGACGTAATGGGGGGGTGTTATCTCTTTTGTCGAAAATCAGCCGTTTTTGCTCGAACATTAAATGCCTCCAAATGGTATTTAATTAACTTCCCGAGACCCTGGAAGCATGAAAATCACTTTAAACATGCTAATTTTAGCTCTAACACTGATGATCCACCTACAAATGTGAACTGACGTTCAAAAATAAAACATTTGAAAACGGACCATTTTCCACATTTCTGAAGCATGACGTAATGGGGGGTGTTATCTCTTTTGTCAAAAATCAGCCGTTTTTGCTCGAACCTTAAATGCCTCCAAATGGTATTTAATTAACTTCCCGGGGTGAAGAAACCCTTTTTGAGAACTCAGAGTGAGTAAATTGGCCATTTTCATGCACTTTTAACCATTCCATAAATCTTGTGTTTTGGGCCCCTGGAAGCATGAAAATCACTTTAAACATGCTAATTTTAGCTCTAACACTGATGATCCACCTACAAATGTGAACTGACGTTCAAAAATAAAACATTTGAAAACGGACCATTTTCCACATTTCTGAAGCATGACGTAATGGGGGGGTGTTATCTCTTTTGTCGAAAATCAGCCGTTTTTGCTCGAACATTAAATGCCTCCAAATGGTATTTATTTCACTTCCCGAGCCCCTGGAAGCATGAAAAACACTTTAAACATGCTAATTTTAGCTCTAACACTGATGATCCACCTACAAATGTGAACTGACGTTCAAAAATAAAACATTTGAAAACGGACCATTTTCCACATTTCTGAAGCATGACGTAATGGGGGGGTGTTATCTCTTTTGTCGAAAATCAGCCGTTTTTGCTCGAACATTAAATGCCTCCAAATGGTATTTAATTAACTTCCCGGGGTGAAGAAACCCTTTTTGAGAACTCAGAGTGAGTAAATTGGCCATTTTCATGCACTTTTAACCATTCCATAAATCTTGTGTTTTGGCCCCCTGGAAGCATGAAAATCACTTTAAACATGCTAATTTTAGCTCTAACACTGATGATCCACCTACAAATGTGAACTGACGTTCAAAAATAAAACATTTGAAAACGGACCATTTTCCACATTTCTGAAGCATGACGTAATGGGGGGTGTTATCTCTTTTGTCGAAAATCAGCCGTTTTTGCTCGAACATTAAATGCCTCCAAATGGTATTTAATTAACTTCCCGAGCCCCTGGAAGCATGAAAATCACTTTAAACATGCTAATTTTAGCTCTAACACTGATGATACACCTACAAATGTGAACTGACGTTCAAAAATAAAACATTTGAAAACGGACCATTTTCCACATTTCTGAAGCATGACGTAATGGGGGGGTGTTATCTCTTTTGTCGAAAATCAGCCGTTTTTGCTCGAACATTAAATGCCTCCAAATGGTATTTAATTAACTTCCCGGGGTGAAGAAACCCTTTTTGAGAACTCAGAGTGAGTAAATTGGCCATTTTCATGCACTTTTAACCATTCCATAAATCTTGTGTTTTGGGCCCCTGGAAGCATGAAAATCACTTTAAACATGCTAATTTTAGCTCTAACACTGATGATCCACCTACAAATGTGAACTGACGTTCAAAAATAAAACATTTGAAAACGGACCATTTTCCACATTTCTGAAGCATGACGTAATGGGGGGGTGTTATCTCTTTTGTCGAAAATCAGCCGTTTTTGCTCGACCATTAAATGCCTCCAAATGGTATTTATTTCACTTCCCGAGCCCCTGGAAGCATGAAAATCACTTTAAACATGCTAATTTTAGCTCTAACACTGATGATCCACCTACAAATGTGAACTGACGTTCAAAAATAAAACATTTGAAAACGGACCATTTTCCACATTTCTGAAGCATGACGTAATGGGGGGGTGTTATCTCTTTTGTCGAAAATCAGCCGTTTTTGCTCGAACATTAAATGCCTCCAAATGGTATTTATTTCACTTCCCGGGGTGAAGAAACCCTTTTTGAGAACTCAGAGTGAGTAAATTGGCCATTTTCATGCACTTTTAACCATTCCATTAATCTTGTGTTTTGGGCCCCTGGAAGCATGAAAATCACTTTAAACATGCTAATTTTAGCTCTAACACTGATGATCCACCTACAAATGTGAACTGACGTTCAAAAATAAAACATTTGAAAACGGACCATTTTCCACATTTCTGAAGCATGACGTAATGGGGGGGTGTTATCTCTTTTGTCGAAAATCAGCCGTTTTTGCTCGAACATTAAATGCCTCCAAATGGTATTTTATTTTCACTTCCCGAGCCCCTGGAAGCATGAAAATCACTTTAAACATGCTAATTTTAGCTCTAACACTGATGATCCACCTACAAATGTGAACTGACGTTCAAAAAATAAAACATTTGAAAACGGACCATTTTCCACATTTCTGAAGCATGACGTAATGGGGGGGTGTTATCTCTTTTGTCGAAAATCAGCCGTTTTTTGCGCGAACATTAAATGCCTCCAAATGGTATTTATTTCACTTCCCGAGCCCCTGGAAGCATGAAAATCACTTTAAACATGCTAATTTTAGCTCTAACACTGATGATCCACCTACAAATGTGAACTGACGTTCAAAAATAAAACATTTGAAAACGGACCATTTTCCACATTTCTGAAGCATGACGTAATGGGGGGGTGTTATCTCTTTTGTCGAAAATCAGCCGTTTTTGCTCGAACATTAAATGCCTCCAAATGGTATTTAATTAACTTCCCGGGGTGAAGAAACCCTTTTTGAGAACTCAGAGTGAGTAAATTGGCCATTTTCATGCACTTTTAACCATTCCATAAATCTTGTGTTTTGGGCCCCTGGAAGCATGAAAATCACTTTAAACATGCTAATTTTAGCTCTAACACTGATGATCCACCTACAAATGTGAACTGACGTTCAAAAATAAAACATTTGAAAACGGACCATTTTCCACATTTCTGAAGCATGACGTAATGGGGGGTGTTATCTCTTTTGTCGAAAATCAGCCGTTTTTGCTCGAACATTAAATGCCTCCAAATGGTATTTAATTACTTCCCGAGCCCCTGGAAGCATGAAAATCACTTTAAACATGCTAATTTTAGCTCTAACACTGATGATCCACCTACAAATGTGAACTGACGTTCAAAAATAAAACATTTGAAAACGGACCATTTTCCACATTTCTGAAGCATGACGTAATGGGGGGGTGTTATCTCTTTTGTCGAAAATCAGCCGTTTTTGCTCGAACATTAAATGCCTCCAAATGGTATTTAATTAACTTCCCGGGGTGAAGAAACCCTTTTTGAGAACTCAGAGTGAGTAAATTGGCCATTTTCATGCACTTTTAACCATTCCATAAATCTTGTGTTTTGGGCCCCTGGAAGCATGAAAATCACTTTAAACATGCTAATTTTAGCTCTAACACTGATGATCCACCTACAAATGTGAACTGACGTTCAAAAATAAAACATTTGAAACCGGACCATTTTCCACATTTCTGAAGCATGACGTAATGGGGGGGGTGTTATCTCTTTTGTCGAAAATCAGCCGTTTTTGCTCGAACATTAAATGCCTCCAAATGGTATTTAATTAACTTCCCGAGCCCCTGGAAGCATGAAAATCACTTTAAACATGCCAATTTTAGCTCTAACACTGATGATCCACCTACAAATGGTGAACTGACGTTCAAAAATAAAACATTTGAAAACGGACCATTTTCCACATTTCTGAAGCATGACGTAATGGGGGTGTTATCTCTTTTGTCGAAAATCAGCCGTTTTTGCTCGAACATTAAATGCCTCCAACTGGTATTTAATTAACTTCCCGGGGTGAAGAAACCCTTTTTGAGAACTCAGAGTGAGTAAATTGGCCATTTTCATGCACTTTTAACCATTCCATAAATCATGTGTTTTGGGCCCCTGGAAGCATGAAAATCACTGTAAAACATGCTAATTTTA